>NW_027187234.1:1184981-1302122 GCF_028583685.1 Petaurus breviceps papuanus
ACACACACACACACACACACACACACACACACACACACACACACACAACGTACCTGGGGGTGCATCTGCCCCGACCATGGCCATCATCGTAGACAAAGGTCTGGTTGGTGTAGCACTCTGAGCAGACACCGCTGCCAATGGCTGCTGCCCGGGGTTGCCCCGAGGCTGTGGACTTATAAATGCCCTCCAAGCTCCTCTCCTCCTCTGATAACGGCATTAGCGAGGTGGCAGCAGCAGCCTGGATCCTAGGTGGTCAGGGGCAAGAATGGAGTCCAGGGACAGGGACCAGCATGGAGTGAGGAGGTGGGGGGGTGTGAGTGGAAGGGAGTCGGCACCTGCGAGGTGGGGGGTGGGGTGTGGGGTGGGAGGCTGGTGATGATGGAGCTATTCTTCTACAAGCTCTTCTCATCAAGGGCAGCCAGTGACCTCCCCCCGCGAAGGGTTAGGGGCGCTTCTCTGTGGGTTTGGGGAATGAGCTGGAAAAGTGTGTGTGTGAATTGAGGGGGGGGGGCCCTCCACGGCGCAGAGATGGAAGCGCGAAGATGAAGGGAGTAGGGGCTGCGTGGACCGAGCCGAGTTCGGAGTCTTCTCTTCTTTCCCTTCACCTTTGGGGTGAGGTCCCCTCGTTTCCGAGAGCCAAGTCTGAGCCGAGGCACAGCGGCAAGGGACCGGACTGGGAGGGCCCGAAGAGGGAGGGACGACAGTCTAGTTTATGGGCTTTTCCACGAAACACTTCATCGCTGTCTTAGGGGGAGGTGGGAATGTAAAACATTATTATTTTTTTTTCCAATCTACAAAACCCCCAGCGCTCTGGAGAAGATTCACGTCCTTGTGGGAGTACGCCATCTGCTGGCCTTTGGTTAGAATTGTGGTCAACTAACAGTTTCATCAGGGCTTTCCTTGGGGCAGCCTGGAGGCCCAGTGGAGAGAGTGCTGGTCCCAAGTCAGCTAAGACTCAGGTTCATGAGATCAAATCTGACCTCAGACATTTACTGGCCGCTTAACCCTGTTTGTCTCAGGTTTTCTCACCTGTGAAATGAGCTGGAGAAGGAAATGGCAAACTATTCCAGCATTTCTATCAAGAAAACCTCAAATGGGGTCCCAAAGAGTCAGACAAGACTGAACAACAATAAAAACTTGTAAAATAAAAAGTTTCATCAGAGTCTTTAAAATTGCAACACAGTGAGAAGAAATAAATGAAACTCTGTTTGAAGTGGAAAGAGCCCTAAGTTGATTGTCAGAAGACCAGGGTTGTAGTTTTAGACCTTAAATTAATTCTCTGTGAAACCCTGGGCAAATCATGTACCTTCTATTAGACTTTGTTTCCTCTTCTATAAAATGAGGGACTTATACTGGATAATGGACAGGAAGCATCAATGGGACGAGATCTGGTTTTGGATTCAGAAGACTTGTTTTCAAATCCTAGGTCTGTCCCTTGCTACTTGTGTCCTTTAGCAAGTTACAACCTCTCTGGTTGCTGCATCAGTTTTCCTATCTTTCCAATGGAGAGAAAGTCACTTTGGAAAGAATTTCTTTCTTTCTTTCTTTTCCTATCTTTCCAATGAAGGGATTTGGTTTAGATAACTTTGAAGGCCCCTCCCATCTCTGTCTATACTTTTATGATCATTAAGGTTACTCTGAGCTCTGTGGGTCAATTTTATTTTAGTAACACTCCATCACCTGTATAAAAACATCATCTTATTGAATCTTTACAACATCCCTGGAAAGCAGGCAGGGCAGATACTATTTTCTCCATTCTTCATAGGAGGAAGGTGAGGGTGAAAAGACTTTCTCCAAGATCCAGCAGCAAATTAGTGGCAGAGCTAGGACCAGAACCCAGAGCACCCAACTCCATGTTCAGGGCTCTTTGCACTCAACCATAATACTTCATGTACCTCCTATAAACTGAGGTGAGTGGGGAGGTGGCACAAGATAAGGCCACAGATCAATCCTTGCTAAGTAAAGAGGTAAGGAAATAGGATAATAATAATAATTATTCAAATAATAGGAATTGACATTTATATAGGCAGCAGTGGCAGGATGGATAGAATGCTATACCTGGGAGTCAGGAAGACCTTAGTAAAAATTCCACCTCAGGTCCTTACTAGCTGCATGACCTTGGGTAAGTCACTTACCATCTGCCTACCTCAGTTTCTTCATCTGTAAAAAAAATAGCACTTACCCCCCAGGGTTGTTGTGAAGAAAAAGTGAGATGGTTCTTGTAAAGCACTTTGCAAATCTTAAAGAGCTACATAAATGCTAGCTATTATTATTATATAATACTTTAGGAAGTCAAAATTTCTTTAGAGTATATCATTTGAGTCTTACAACAACCCTGAAGTACTACTAATAATAAAAGCTAATATTTATCTAGCACCTCCTATGTGCCAGGGATGTGATAAGTGCACTTGGCAAATATTTCATTTGAACCTCACAACCACCCAGGAAGGTAGGTGCTATTATTGTCCCCATTTTACAGATGAGGAAATCAAAGCAAAGAGGGTAAATGACTTGCTGAAGCTCATGCCGCTAGTATCTGAGACTGGATTTGAATCCAGTTCTTTCTGACTTCAGACCCTGCTCTATCCACCTTGGCATCTCGTCGCATCTATAGGCAAATATCATAGGATTATTACATCCATTTTATAAACCAGAAGAATGAGGATTGGAGATAGTAAACCTAAGTGACTTGCCCATGGTCACAGACTGTACATCAGAGGCAGCATTCAAACCCTGTCTTCCTGAAACCAGTTTCAACATTCTTTCAAATGTGACTTTCTCTCCAAATTTGCAAACCTCTGTGGGTAAAGCACTTTACAAACATTTAATTTGGGCCTTACAACAACCCTGTGAGGAAAGCACTATGGGTTTTGTTATCCTAAGATAAGGATACTGAGCTTCAGAGAAACTGAGAGTTATTTGACCATGGTTACATGTGTAGTGTCAGAAGAAGGATGCAAACCCAGGTATCTCTGAGTCCTCAACTAATTCTCACTTAACTGTCATAGCAGATACATGCTTCCTTGTCTTTTTTCTTTTTTTTTCAACAGTACACACAGACATAAACATACAGGCACACACACAAACATGTTTAGAACATTTAACGTGAGGGGAACAGAGTGGTCCTGCTTTAGAGGGACCAGGATATCTCAGATCTTTGAGCTTGAAGAGAAATTAAGATGTTCTTGGGTCAACCTCCTCTCCACCAGTGCAAAATGAAGGAATTTGTATAAACTAAGGCCTCCAGAGGAGAAGTAATTACTTAAGGTTATATTGTCAGTCAGAGGGTAGCTAGGTGGTGCAGTGGATAAAGCACCGGGCCTGGAGTCAGGAAGATCTGAGTTCAGATCTGGCTTTAGACACTTGCTAGCTGTGTGACCCTGGGCAAGTCACTTAAACTCTATTTGCCTCAGTTTCTTATCTGTAAAATGGGGACACACTGGAGAAGGAAACGGCAAATCACTTCAGGATGTTTGCCAAGAAAACACTATGGACAGGTCCATAGGGTCACACAGAGTTGTACATTACTGAACAACAACAACACTGACACTCATTGGCAGAGCCAAGACTAGCATAGCATCCAGTTCTCTTGACCAATATGTCCACTGCTCTCTACCTGTGAAGGTAAGGGAAGGCTTTGTGGAGAAAGGCACTAAGAGGGTTAAAATTAAGGTGAAAGGAGGTTGTTTTAGTGTCCCCTCTCTTAGCCTGCCTGGATCTGTACAGTAAAGAAAGTACTTTTGCTGCCTTCCTTCATAGGCTTATAGTGAGGATATAGAATCATAGGTTGAGAGCTTGAAGAGGCCACCCAGTCCAAAACACTTGTTTTACTAATGAAGAAACTGAAGTCCAGATGGGTTCTTTAGATGTTAAAAAGCATGTTTGTGTACGCCTTATACTGAGCAAATCTGGAAGATAAATATGTGGATTTGCAACACAGACACATGGGAAGATTCTTCATTTTCTAAAAGGGATTTTTTACTTTTTTGCATCAGGTTTCTTTTAAATGTCTCTTGCACATTTAATCGATTAGTCAAATCATTCAGCTCATACTTATTGAGGTCCTATTGTGGGCAAGGCTTTATAGACACTCCTTGCTGGCTAAAGACAGGATCTGCCCATGTGCTTCTGGGAGCTTCCCTATGTCCTAAAGTGCGGCCTGCCTTCACTGTGCTCTGTCAGTGACTGCCTCATGACACTGCTTCTCAGGGATAGGGAAAGGGTGACTCACCCTGCATCGCCAACTCCCCTGCTTTAATTCTCTAGTGAGACAAGGTAGGCTGAGTGGGTGGAGAGAGGAATTTTGACAGTGCCATAACTAACCACAGTCACAGGGCTGGCCCTCAGCTCACACACACATATGCATATGTGAATATGCTGCACACAGAGCTGCACTCACAAGCCTGAACCTAAGCATGTACATACCCTTCTCTAAGCATGTACACATAAATACTCCTAAATATACATGCATGCATACCACCACACACATACATTTGCCATAACATGGAAGCTATTTGGTTTATAATTCCCAACTGTAATTGTTGTTTCAGTCATGTCTGACTCTTTGTGACCCCTTTTGGGATATTCTTGGTGAAGATCCTGGAGTGTTTTGCCATTTCCTTCTGCAGCTCATTTTACAGATGAGGAACTGAGGCAGGCAGGGTTAAGTGACTTGCCCAGAGTCACACAGGTAGTAAGTATCTGAAGCCAGATTTGAACTCAAGAAGATGAGTCTTCTTGATGTTGGGCCCAGCACTACACCGCCCACCTTCCCCATAATTCCCAACAAGTATTTTAAAGTGCTGTTTGGATTCCTTCACTGCTCGAAGGTCTCTCTCTCTTTTCATTAGATTCTTAGCAACATAAATGGGAGAGATTCAGACAGTTGGCTGTGTGTTTTGTGGAGCAGGGTGGTGGGTAGATGGAGGGTGGTGTGCTGGAGGAGAATCCCTAAATCAATCCAATATAAACACAAAGATTTTCTGTTTTCTAGGTACATGTCTCAAACAGTGCTTTGGTCATAATGGGCACTTCCTCAGGGGTCACTTGGGTAGGAACATAGGATTTAGAGCTAGAAAGGACCTTAGAGATCATCTAGTCTACTACTCTCATTTTACAAATGAAGAAACTGAGGCTCAGTGGGGTTAAGTAATTTGTCCAAGGTTATACCGCTAGGAAATGGCAGAAACAGGATTTGAACCCAGATATTTGAACTACCCTATACATCTAGAACTTTTCCTAGTATAGCACACTACCTCTACTGTGTATATAGTGATGGGTGGAAGGGTAGGGAATAGACAGGTAGATGCAGGAATATAGTAGACACAGAAGTAGCTTCACTCCTTGTGACTAAGCATCTCTCTTCAGGATTTTGTTCATCCCTTACAGAAACGCATCTAATCACTCATGGCAACTTAATTTATCAAATACTTTCATTTCTGTCAGGAGGGGCTGACTGGACAGGAAGGGGGATTAGCACAGTTTCTGGTACACAGTATGTGTCTAATAAATGCTTACTGAATTGGATTGGGAATTAATTAAAAAATATTTAAGTCCTAGGCACTGGAGATAAAAAGGTAAAAACAAAAACAAGGCTACTGTATTCTACTAGTGGTGAGGGTGAGCCATATATATGTAGATAAAGTAATTATGGAGGAAGTAGGGAGTACCTTAACTATTAAAAGGAGTAGAGGTGGGGGGCTCAGAAAGTAGAGTAGAGGAGGGAGAAACACATAAAAGAGAGGAGAGACCCAGACACAAAAGGCCCAGCACCAGCCATGCCCTTTGGAAGAATGTGAGCTAGGACAGTTGGCTTATGGTTCTTTATTAAGTTCTTTTCATCTAAAAATACTTTAGAAACTGTAAAGCAGTATGCAAGTATAAAATAATTTTATTGTTGGTTTGGACCTGTGAGTTCACTGGTGTAAGGATCACCCAGAGTGGACATTGCTTCCCACAATGCAAATGAGCAATTAATCCCCAAGGTCTCTAAAGCTCTTTCAGGAAGTCCTTGAGGTCAAAATTATTTTAACAATAATATTAAGACTTTTAATTTCTAATAAAGTAAATATTCACAGATATAACCCATATAAACAACTGCTCTTGGGGAGAGAAGTCCTAAATAATTTTTCAGAGCATAAAGGGGTCCTGAGGCCAAATAGAAATACTATCTTAAAGGTTTGTCTGGAAGCATTGAGAGGCTAAATTACTTAATAATAATAGTTACCATTTATATAGCACCTATTATGGTAGATAAAATAGATAACATGACAAAATTTTAAATGCCAGACACTGTCCTAGGTACCTTACAATTACTATTCCACTAGATCCTCCCTCCTGGGAGGCAAGTGCTATTATTATCTCCCATTTTACATATGAGGAAACTGAGGCAAACAGAAGTTAAATGACTCACCCAGGATCATACAGTATCTGAGGCCAGATATCAACTCAGGTCTTCCTGACTTCAGGACCATTTACTCTATTCAGTCTGCCACCAGCTGCCCATAGTCATACATCTATAATGTCAGGGACAGGGCTGGAGATCAGGTCTTCCTGATGCCAGAGTTGGTCACACTATGTACCATTGAGGGTAATGACTTTGTTTTTGCCTTCTTTGTATCTCTAGCATTTAGCACAATGCCTGGAAAATACTTAAATGCTCAATAAATATTTGTTGTCTAACTGATCATATCAATTGCTTTTCATTTATATGATTTTGTTTAGACCAACCATTATATTTGGGCTCTTTGAAGATAAGGATTGTCTTTCTTTTTATTAATTTTATCCCCACCCAGAATTAACACAGTACCTAGCACACAGTAGGTATCTAATAAATGTTTATTGAATTGGATTGGGAATTAATTAAAAAATATTTATTAACTCCCTACTAAGTCCTAGGCACTGGAGATGAAAAGAAAAAAACAAAAACAGTTTCTGCCTTCAAGGCTCTTGTATTCTACTAGTGGTGAGGGTGAACCACATATGTGTAGATAAAGTAATTATGGAGGAAATAGGGAGTACCTTAATTATTAAAAGGAGTAGATGTGGAGAACTCAGAAAAACAAACAAAACAAAACTACTATAAGAAGTCATACTTCAATTTAGCCTTGAAGGAAGCTACAGTTTCTAAGAGGTGGAAGCGAAGAAGTAGGGGGACACAAAATGGGATATGATTTGTAGGGAAAAGCAAAGGGGCCAGTTTGACAGGGAAATGGTGTATGAAGGGGAGTAATATGAAATAAGCCTGCTAATATTCACTGGAGCTAAATTGCAAAGGATTTTAAATGCCAATTAGAAGAATTATTCTAGAGGTAATAAGGAGGTATTGGGATTTCTTGAGCAAGAGTTACATGATCTGTTTTTAAGGAATATCAATATGGCAGCTGTGTGGAAGATGGATTGGAGAGGAGAGAGTTGTGAGATGGAGATTAATCAAGAGGGTATTTCAATTGTCCAGATGAGATGTGATGAAAGTCCAAGATGGAATGGGGGGGCCATGTGAGGAGAAGAGGGGACAGATGGGAGAGATGTTGTGAAGGTAAAATAGATAACATGGCAACTGAGAAGGAAGAGATAGGGAGAAGACCTAGGAGATGGCAGTGTCAAGATTATTGTTGTTCATCCTCTGTTCTTAAAGAGGACGAATGACATTAGGAGGGTGGTACCTGGACTTGCAAGTGAATTGGATTTAAGTGAGGCAGGGCTGTCCAAAGTCATCAGCCTCACTTTCTCCTCCAGAGTCACTGGAGCTCAGTGGCAAGACATAGGTCAGGATGACTGGTGATGGTCCCAGATACAATGGGAGACCCCGGCCTTTTTAAGCTAAGGTCTTTCCCAGTTCTCAGTTTGTCTGAGGCAAAACCTATTCAGTGATTAAAGACTAGTTAAGAATTGAGGCAAAAGATGGCCTAGTTTGACTTCACAAAAGAATTAATCTGGAAGGGGAAGACTCTCAGAGTTTCTGGTCAGAATAGAAATAATTGCTATTTATAGTCACTCTAAGCCACCATAACCCAAACAATGAGCAAATGAGTCTTGGGCTGGGACCTATTATTGGCCAATTAATGAGAGTCGGAGTGATTTAGGTTTAAAGGCAAAGTCAGTCAAGCAGCTACATTTGAATCACATTAGGCTTTATCAAAGCCTGGTTTACCAGAGTTGTAATTTCAAGAAATCCTAAATGAAAACTACATGAGACAAAAAAGTTAATTGTCCCAGTTAAAAAAAAAATGACAGAATAAGTAAAAAGGGAAGAAATATAATCTAGCCCCTAAACCCCAAGGTATCTTGTAAAGTATAATCAATCAAAATTTATATTCCTTTGGTCAGAGTACCCACATGTGAGGGTATGATTATCCACGTACACAGAGGGAGAAGAGGAGGAGGAAGAGCAGCAGCAGCAGCAGCAGCATCAAGAAAACTTACGACAGAGATTTCTGTCCAGGATGTTAGTAGTGTCCAATACTACAGAGAAATCAAGAGTGATGAGAACTGAGAAAAAGCCATTGGGATGACCAATGAAGGTACTGTTGGCAATAAAACAGAGTAGGGCCTAAAAAAAGGAACAGCATGGTGTTTTGGAAAGAGTGCTGGAATTAGACTTGGGTTCAAATCCTTGCTCTGTGCTTAATAATGTCAACAGAATTTTGAATTTAGTCCAGACTGGACAGGTCTCTAATCTGGGAATGACTAGAGCCAAAACTGAGCAGGCCAGAGGCAGGTTCATCAGGAATCAAGCAGTGGTTTAATTAATTTTAGAGTGAGGAAAACACTTGCTAATGGAAATCATCCTGAGTAGGATGGCTTGCCATAATGGGGATACAGACAGTGCTTTTAACATACTGGGCTGGACTATGACATTTTTAGGTCCTGAGTTACTGTTCCCACAGGTCCTGTGGGAAGAGTATTGGCTCAAGTATTGGGGGTTGTGATTACTGTGACAGGAACAGGAGTATAGTACAAGGAACAGGGATTGTGAGCACCTCAGAGATTTGATGGAAGTTGGCTCTTAGGTCCCTGGGAAATAGGGGAGTGAACACCTGGTGCAATAGACTTTGCCAGAGGGTAAGTGCAAAGGATTATTAACAGTTTGCTTGCTGGGTCTTAGCTCTGAAAAACAGGGTATCTCCAAAATATTTTGATGATAGCTATGTGGTTATTCATTGGTCAGTCATTTAATTTATCTGAAGATCAGTTTCCACATTTGTTCGACCATTTTTCAGTCATGTCTGACTCTTTATGACCCCATTTAGGGTTTTCTTGGTAAAGATACTAGAGTGATCTGCCATTTCCTTCTTAAATTCATTTTACAAATAAAGAAATTGAGGCAAACAGGGGTAAGTGACTCGCCTAGAGTCTGTACAAAGGGAATAATAATTATTGTGGTTTTGAGAAAACTATTTTGAAAACCTTAAAATATAATATTATTAAATATATTATTGCTAATTAATTTATCAAATAGCATTTGCATGTAGCCTGTTGTGTGTAGGGGCCAGTAGGTGGAGCAGTGGATAAAGTGCAGGGGCCTTGAGTCAGGAAGACTCATCTCCCTGAGTTCAAATCTGTCCTTAGATACTTACTAGCTGTGTGACCCTGGTCAAGTCACTTAACCCTGTTTGCCTTGGTTTCCTCATCTGTAAAATGAGCTGGAGAAGGAAATGGCAAACCACACTGGTATCTTTGCCAAGAAAATCCCAAATGGGGTCACAAAGTTGGAAACAACTAAAATGACTGAACAATAACAACAAAAGTGTGCATAGACCTTGTGTGGTAGGTACTTAAAGAGATACAAACATATTGTGCCTGCCCATATCAAGCTTATAGTTTATTAGTACTATAGAGCAAAAAAAATAGACATGCATAATATAAAACACTACATGAAAAGTACATTAAAGATGAATAGAACTAAATTTTATATGATATACCTGTGTTTAAGTTGACTTTTTAAAGGGTGGATAGAGATTATTAACAGTCTTTGAGGGATTTTTCCATCTACAAGCAGAACTGTGGGTGCCATATGACTCACAAAGGATAACTTTGGATGGAATTTGATTACAACCTCATTCATGGCACTTTGAGCGTGAAGAAGGATCATGAGGAGTCCTCCCCCGATCCTGTCCCTAGCTTTGAATAATATATACCTTGAATCATAAGAGCTTTGGGGAAAATTTTTTATTTCCTTCAGATATTGGATGAAGATTTATCCCAAACTATGCCTCAGGCTCACCTCCTCCGCCCAACCGTTCAACATATTTGGCTCACAGTTCTCTATTTTTTTTTTTTCACAGAATCACAAAACATCATAGTTAGAAGACTTTGGGTTTAAGTTCTGGCTCCTCTACTTAATTCTATGTGACTATAGCCAAGTTGTTTCAACTCTCTAGGCCTCAGTTTCTCCATCTGTAAAATGGAGAAGTGGACTAAATTGAGCTCTATGTCTCTTCTAGTCTTCACAATTTGTAAAATAGCAGATATCACAGAATGATTTGGAGACCTCAAGGGTCATCTAGTCTGACATGATCCTGACCAAGAATACCCTCTAAGTTATCTAATCTTTACCTGAAAATATCCTGATCAGGAACCCACTCACTTCTGAGGTGGCCTATTCTATTTTGGGTATATCTCTGATTACTGGGGATTATTCTCTTAAATCAACCCTGAATCTTCCACTCTGCTACTTCTACTGTTTCTTCCTAATTTTGCCCTATGGGACCCAGCTGAAAAGGTCTAATTCCTCTTCAGAGTTCTTTCAATATTAGAAGACAAGTTTTCCAGCTGGTGTTCCAGTTTCTAGAAATGCTTTCACAGAATCACACAATCTCAGGTTTGGGAAGGACCTCAAAAGCCATTTAGTCTGACTCATAGCTGAATAATTAATAACAATAATTAACATTTGTATAGCACTTACTATAGCGCTATGCTAAGTGCTTTACAATGAACTCATGTGATCCTGACAACCTGGGATGTAGGTGCTATTATTATCTCTGTTAACAGATGAAGAAAATGAGGCAAACAGAGGTTAAGTTACCCAGAATCCCACAGCTAGTGTCTAAGGTTGCCTGACTCCAGGCCTAGCACTTTGTCCACTGTATTGTTGCACAGATGCCCAGGAATAAAGGAATAAAAATCCCTCTACAATATACTCAGTGAGGATTCATGTAACCTTGGTGGAGAAAGGGGGTGATAGTGTTGCTTCCCTCTGAAGAAAAGGCATTTTATTTTTGAACAGGTCTAATTGTTATGACATTTTTCCATATGTGAGCCAAAATTGATGTGTGTGTATGTTTTTGTGTTTGTGTGTGTGTATGAAAGACAGAGAATTTAAGTCACTGGGTTCAGATAAGGTATATTCAAGAGATAGAACTGACAGATGTAATTATGTTTTCAGAAGTAGATGTTGCTTGTAAAGGTAATTTGGGGACACACGATTAATTGGCTCTATTGTGAGCAGGTCACATTTTACCTTCTGGTGAGACACTCCAGAAATGGTTTCAACTTTTCCACCCCACTTCCTTCCTTTAATGTTGCTCAGGACCATGTTAGAATCTTGCCTGTGTGTCCTTTCTGTTTTCTGTGTTTCTAGGATTGTGGAGAATCATTTATAGCATAGAATTTTAGATTTAGAAGGTCTTGACTTAGAGATTGTCTAATCTAATCTAATCCTTATTTTATAGATAAGGAAACTGGGGTTTTAGAGGGAGTGACTTATTCAATGTCACAGATAGTAAATGGCAAAGTTGTGAGAGAAACCTAATTTTAAAAATTTCAAATCCAGCACTCCAGGGCTTTCAATCCCTGCCATGGGTGATATAAGGCAAAACAACTCTGCACCATCTGGCATAAGCCTCAGGGCAGGGGGGAATTAGCATTGCTGGCTAATCAATTAGAGATAATTGCACATATTATTAGCAAATAAAAATCATACTGGAGGCTACAAAGCTTCTTAGGCAGGGGAAAGTGGAAAGTTGGCCCCACAGTGCCATCTAGTAGGAAAGGACTAGAATATGGAATCACTGTCTTTTCACACAGAGCCCTTGATGTTCAGAACTATGCTTAAACATGGTTTTGTTTTCTTATTAGATGGGTATAAAATTTGTCTCCCCCAAAAAGGCAAGTTCTACCACAACTGAGACCCTATTTTCTTCCCCCACCTCTAAGGCAGCTCAGTTCTGGATATCTAGCAGAGAGCCAAGAAATGTGTTGAGGGAAGTATGTAGAGTAGACCTTGGTTTGAATCCTGGCTTGACTGTGTCTTTGGGCCTCAGTTCCATTATCTTCAAAATGTTTTCTGACAGCCAGCCCTTCCAGATCTAAATCTATTATCCTATATTTCTCAGAATGGAGATCACATGATGTAATGGAAAGAAGTCAGAAGACCTAGATATGAATTCTAGCTTTTCTACTTACTGTGTGACACTGGACAGGCCAGTTGAGCTCTCTGATCTTCTACTTTCTTTCTTATGTCAAATGAGCTACATTTGCCCTGGATGATATCTCTGGTTTCCTCTTGCTCTAAAAATTCTGTGATCCCAACTGCTCCCTGAATTGAACAGCATTTTCCCCAAAGATAACCTCATAATTTCATACCATCTGGTAAAAATAGAAGACTGAATATGTGCCAAAGACTTTGTGTGAATCACACCACTGAAACGAAGAGTCACAGCCCTCCTCAACCTGGCAAAATTGTCTGGCAGGTGGGTCAAGATGTGGGATGTTGAGAAACAGCAATTGTCTTCTCTGTTCAGTGGCTGCCTTGTTGTGTGGCCTTAGGCTAGTCACCCACTGAATCTCCTCAGCTTAGCTTACCCTAAATGGTACAGACATAATATTTTTTTTTCCATCAGGGTAGCTGTGTTCACATCTCAAAGTCCTGTATCCTAGGCTGGGAAAAAAGTGGAGTCTCCTGTAGGAAATGTGATCAATTCCACCTCCAGGAAAAAGAGATCTGACATTCTGTGATGAGGTTGTAGGGATAATTATTATTATTTTTGAGGTGCTATAATCTTTCAAACCCTTGAATGAATATGAAGGGTGATGCTACTTTGTTATAATTAGTTGCTGGTGACAAAGGCAAGATTATCAGCTTTTAGCTCACATTTATATAGTGTGTGAAACTTCCATGTACAGTAGTTTTGTGAATTAAGCTAGTATCCCCATTTTACAGATGAGGAAACTGTCTTAGAGAGGAGTCAAAGTGTTTCCCCCATGGTAACAGAGCTAGTAAGCTTCTCCTGACTCTAAATCATCCCTATAACACATCATCACTCAGTTCTCCAGGTCCAGGGCAAAGTACCCAATAAGGGCATCATAATCACACCAGGATAAGGAAATCAGGAATCGAGTTAAGACTAGGGAACTTCTACCACACATAATATTACAAATCACCTCTTGTGAGGTGTGAAATAGGACTTGGCCAGGCCAAATCCATTGGAGTAAGAGCACTGGGGAACAGTAGAAAAGGAGCCTTCCACTCAGCAGGCTACTCCTTAATTTCAAATTCATGGAATCATAGATTCTATCATGGGTCCAGAAATGAAAGGGAACCCATCTAATCCAACTCCTTCACTTTACAGAGGAGGAAGTATAGTAACTTGCACAGGGGAACTCAGTAAGTCAAGGGAAGACCTGGGAATATCATCTTGGCCTATAGACTTCCTATTTTAGGGTTCTTTCCTACACCCCAGATGTGGAGTGATCCTGGCCAGCCATTTCATACCTGGTTTGTTTACAACAAGGGGAACTGGGTGAGAGAAAATTGCATTCCAGCTGTGGGCTCAGAACACACCCCATTATAAATCTGGGGGAGAACTCCACCTATGAGAAAGGGTTCATAACACCTGGGGAAACTCAGTAGAATTTTCCATGAATACTTGGCTTGCAAGATTTCCAAAGCAGTGATATCCAAAGGAATGGGCAAAAGAATCATGGAATCAAGGAATTAGAAGGGACCTCAGATGTTACCTAGTACAGCTTGTTACCAAATACAGGCTCACTGAGCTGTCTTCTGCCTCTCAATCATATGATCCTATGAATTCTGTCTAATGTATCCATGACATGTAGTGAGCCCTTCTATGCTTGAAAACTTTCAAAAATCAGAAACTTGTTGCTTGATTTGGCATAGTTACTACATGGGCTTTCTTTTCTTTTCTTTATTGGTTAACCAATAGGGGATGTAAAGGGGGAGGTCCTAGGGTGAATAGAGATAGGATAGAAAAAAAAAAGGAAAAGAAAGGAAGAAAAAGAGAGGGAAAGGAAGAAAAAAGGAAAAAGGGTTATTGAGGCATGTTTAAAAAAGCATAAAGAACAAAAAGAAGCACAGACAAAGCAGTACAGTTTTTGTTTCTTTGATTTTTTTTGCCTTTTTTTGGGGGGAGGGCAGTTGGGGTTAAGTGACTTGTCCAAGGTCACATGGCTAGTTTTTGTGTTAGATTTCTGAGGCTGGATTTGAACTCAGGTCCTTCTGACCTGACTCCAGGACCAGTACTCTATTCACGGCACCACCTAGTCACCCCTAAAGCAGTACAGTTTTGAAAACCACAGGTTGGATGCATTTTAGGCTTAAAAAGAAAAGCCAATTGTAGCAGCAGCAGCAGCAGCAGTAGTAGTAGTTGTAATAGCTTAGCATTTATATGGTGTCTATTATGTTCCAGGCATTGTGCTAAACACTTTACAAATATTCCATTTGATCCTTATAATAACCCTAGGAGGTAAGTGCTGTTATTCTCTCCATTTTACAGTTGTGGAAACTGAGGCAAAAGAGGTTAAGTGACTGATCTAAGGTCATACAGTTAGGTGGCAAAGTGAATAGAGCACTCAATGATCCTGGAATTAGAAAGATCTGACTAGCCTCACATACTATTATTAGATGTGTGACCTTGAACAAACCACTTAACCTTTGCCTCATTTCCCTCATAAAGTGGGGATAATAGCACCCGTCTCTCAGGGTTGTTAGGAAGATCAAATAAGATATTTGTAAAGCACTTAGCACACTGTCTGGCACACAGTAGGAGCTTAATACATGCTTCTGCTTTCGAAGCTGTCTGTAATAGATATCTGCAATTTCATGTGCAATTCTTTTTCTGTTCTATCATGTACATAAAAATGGCCATTTTATTTGGTGTTTGTTATGAATTAAAATAAATTAAAAAAAAGAAAAAAATCAGAAGCCTGTTCACTTACATAGCACCCCATTCTATTTATAAACCTTGAGGATCTAGGTAAACACAGATATGGTAAAAGACCAGCCAACCTAAGATAGTCTTATTAGAGGTTTGGTCACTAGGTGGTAAATATTTTATGCCATTTAGTTAAATCTCAGAAGCATTTATTTTAAATTAATGAGTCAAGCATTTATTAAGTCTCTTCTATGTGTCAGGCACATTGCTAAGTGAACAAGAAAGGTAGAAGCAGTTCTGCCTTCAAGAGATTTACATGGTAATTTACATGGCAATAGGCTAAGTACCCACAAGATTGTTTCAGTGGGGAAAGTATCTGAGGGGGATTAGGAAGGGCTTCCTATACTCGATGGCATCTGGGCTATGATTTAAGGAATCTAAGTATACTATGATACCAAATGGAGGAATGAATACATTTGAGAGAGTATCTAGTAAGCTGGTTTGTTTGGAATGGT
Source organism: Petaurus breviceps papuanus (assembly GCF_028583685.1). Classification (NCBI taxonomy): domain Eukaryota; kingdom Metazoa; phylum Chordata; class Mammalia; order Diprotodontia; family Petauridae; genus Petaurus; species Petaurus breviceps. Next base: position 1,200,610 of record NW_027187234.1, read on the forward strand.
AAGTAGATGAAAGGCAATTGACATGAAATAACGTTGGAAAGATAAGTGGGAGTGAGCATGGAGAGATATAAACACTAGGCTGAAGATTTTGTAGCTCATTCTAGAAACAGTAAAGGGTTATTGAGGAGGAATATATAGTCACATAGCTAGCCAAGGAAGGACACAGTCAAACCTGTGCTTTAGGAATATCACTTTAGCAGCCATGTGGTCAATGGATTGTAGAAATGAGTGACTGGAAACAAGAAGACCAATTGGGAAGCTCTTGCAGTAGCCAGTAGAGATGTTCAGGGTTTGAACTAGGGTAGTGGCTGCAGGAGTGAAGAAAAGAGGATGCAAGGGATGGCCAAACATAGAATGTAGTTTGTAATCCACGTAGGTGGTCTCAGCTGTCTTTCTCAATCCTGCAGTTTGCAAAGAAAAAGCCAGAAACCTTTTTGAAAAAGCATGCTGCACCAATTTTACACTTATCTGGCATGGACTTCACCGTAGTCAAGACAGATTAGAAAGGACAAGCCAAGAAACTGCTAGCATTAATGGAAAACTCTGTGTAGGAGGATGGAAGTACCCACAAAGTACTTTAAATAATAGTGTTCCTTTTTTTTCCCCATCCACTCTAATTATCAGGAAGTTCCTTCTTAGCATTAACATGTGTTAGGAATCTGCTCCCTTATAACTTTCTTCATCATTCCCAGTTCTCCCCTTTGGATCACCTAGCACAAGTATAGAGCAAGGATATTAATTGCTCACTAAGAATTTAAAGAAAGATGTGTTTTCTTTCACAACATGACTAATATGAAAATGTTTTGCATGATTGCACATGTGTAACCTATTTCAAATTGCTTACTGTCACAGGGAGGGGGGCAAAGAGAGAGGGAGGGGGGCAAAGAGAGAGGGAGGGAAAATATTTGGAACTCAAAATTAAAAAAAAATGAATGCTAAAAACTGTTTTTACATGTAATTGGGGAAAAAATAAAAAAGTATAAAAAAAAAGAATTTAAAGAAAGATTAATCTCTGGAACCCTGCTTGTATGCAACGCAGTTCCATCGAGGTTCCCAGGCCCTTGTTCATCAACATCTTGGTTGCCCCCTTCTCTCACCTTTCACTCCCTTCCCCATTTGATTTTTGTTTTTCCTCAAAGAAGAAAATGCTCCCCTCCCCATGCACCCCCACAGCTTCTGCCTCAGGCTCCAAATACCCCCTCCAGCCTCAACTCTGCTCAGCCTGAAGCCTCATCTCCCAGAACTGAAGCTACTTTTTTACACAGAAACTTGGGAACCCTCTGTTTGGGACCAAGTGGAAGGCGCCGGCTGAGGGTCACGTGTCCACGGCGAGCCTAGGAGTGGGCAGGGGCGTGTCGGGTGCGTGGAGGGCAGGGAACTCGTGGCGTGCATGGGATGGGAGAACGTGTTGCTCGCGCGGGGAGGAGAGAAGTATTTTGTTTCTTGCTTCAGTCTTGGAGAGTAGAGGCGCCGCGTGGGAGAAGGGAGAAGAGAAACCAGGGAGGCTCCGCTGTAGTTCGCTAAAGTCATGGACGACTGGGACCGCGACTCCAGCCAAAGGCCCTTCCGCACGGGAGAACCAAGGGATCCGGCCAGTATTGGGCACAGGTGTGAAACCAAAGGTGGAGGGGAAGGTTCTTTCTAAAGGTCAAGGCTTCAACTCTTGGGTTAAGGAAAGAGGCAGAATCACGGGAATTTGCCCCTCTCCCATTCCTCTACCTAAGCTTCTCAGGCCTTGGCCCCTCCTCCCACCCCCCCCCTCCAGCAGGCCGCCTTGCCCTCCCCCCCCAGATCACCCATCCATAACTTCCACTCCAGCCATTCCCAATAGCCTAGCCGTCTGCCTTTACCCCAAATACTGTTGTCTTGCCTCAGTGCCCTACCATTAACCTCTAATAGCCGCTAGTCCTCACCCACAGACCCTTAACCCCCAAATCCCACCACCATTTCTGTCTCCCTCACTGCATTTGGGAAAGGGGTAGTGGAGGTGGCAGAGATAGGTAGGCATGGGGAAGAAGATGGGGTGGAAGGAAGTATAGGGGCGTTTAGAACATGAGTGAAGGTCAGTCTGAGAGTCTGAAGTTATTAATATGTGTGTCATCACCTCATACCACAAAGCACAGCTACAGACTTACCCTATTTTGGTGTCTTGGCTGTTAGCCTTTTGGGGTTCCATTGTCTCTAACTCAGTGTAATTTTAAGGGTGCAGTGTTTGTGTTTTTCCCTTCTTGTCTTCTCTGGTTCCTCTTTCAGCTCCTCAAGGGCCAGTGCCTGGTCTTCTGAGGGTAGTGTTGGGGACTCTGGAGTGTCCAGGGATATGTCAGAGGCTTTCACTGTTGCCCAGGTACAGATCCGAAAGCAGAATGCTATAACAGAGAGAGAAAGAAGGTGAGGGCCTGCCCCTTGTGCAGGGGGAGGGTCAAATAATAGTCTTGTGTAAATGTGTCAACCATTCAGCCTGGTCAGGCCCCTTAGGGAGGAGAAAAATAGAAAAACTTCTATTCTATGACAATGTTTTAAGCAGATAAGAGAATGAGTGTTTATTTTCCTTGCCAAATGGATCAACTCAAAAGATTGGGAGAACCCAGGAATAAAAAAAAAAAACCCAACTCTAAATGGTGCACTTAAATATGAGGGAGATGATTTGGTGTTATTTTAGTAGTTGGACCACTGAGAGAGAGAGAGAGAGACAGAGACAGAGAGACAGACAGACACAGAGACACAGAGACAGAGGTGATGATCCCCAGGGTTCTTTGTTCTGGTCCTACCTTCACCCAGTAATGCCACACAATTGTGATCAAGTTACTGTGCTATTTTTTTGCTTCAAATTTTCAAACTGTAGGATGGTAACCGATAATTTTAGCTCCTTTTCCACCTGCCAGTTTTAGAATTGACAGATGGCTAAAGCCCTTGAAAAAAATTTTTTTTTGAAGTATCCATTTGTTGGGTCTGAATAGATACGCCTAGAAATTTGGATATTTGGATGTTCTGGTGTTTAAACCCAGCCTAGTAGGAGTGTCCTAGAGGATTCTTTGACTATCATGGAAAAGGGGGAAAAATCTACCCTTTTCATTGACATCATAGTTCCCCTATATAATTATGACATTACTAGGATTTGTGGTATAGTAGATAGTAAACTGATCTCAGACTTGGGAAGACTTCTATCAAATCTTGCCACTGACATGTATTGGCTATAGGACCCTGAGCAATTAATTTAATTTGCCCCTGGGCAACTCTCTATGACTATATGTTGCAAAACAGTTGTTTATCTGCATTGTTAGAGAGAATTTGCTCAAAAGGAACTCCTAATAGTGAGGGAATCATAGTTCTAGACCAACAAATCCCCAAAATACAGGCTTAGGGAGTTTAATTTGTGGTCAAGGTTAAGGAGTCATTCATTGGACACTAAATGGAGTTAATTGACTCAGACCCACAAAACCAAAGCATCACCATTTCCATGTAGGACAACTGAGCTAAGCAACCATCAGCTTATAAGTTTATGGGACTTAGTGTTTTCATTTGTGTAATCTCAGCTATTCTCTCCAGAGGAGTGAGACTCAAACATGGATTGTTTGTTTATCTGGGCATGGGGGTGGGGGTACTTGGGTATAAACAGGAAACGAATTTCTGTAAGTTGTGAACGGCTTCGGATCCTGCTGCCCAAGTTTGAAGGTCGTCGAGAGGACATGGCCTCCATCTTGGAAATAGCTGTACAGTATTTAAAGCTTGCTCGAACCCTTGTGCCCACAGAAGAACAGAGTACCGTGAGTTTGATATAAATATCACAGTTTGAGTAGGTTGTCTTTGTAATTGCTATGATGTGTCCCATTGTGTGGAATGAGGCTTCCCTGGGTCAGGAGAGGAATGATGTGTTTTTTAAGGCATGAGTCTTCAATCCTGATTATTAAATTACAATTTATCATCATGGCTGATGCCTGAGGACCAACACTTCATTCCTTTCAAATTGCTGAATATTTCCACTTTCCCTCTATGTGGGAATCCTCCTGTAGATTCTACATATTCCAGAAAGACTTGATTTGGGGGTATCTTGCTGTCTTCTACTCCCATTGCCAGGGTCCTGCAGGGGTGCTGGCTCTCTGCATGAATGTTTAAATTACAGATTCTCGCTCCCTCGGAGGAGGTATGTCAGAAGTGGCAGAAGAATGTGTTGATTCCAGATACCAGAAAGCAGATTTCAGAGATGAGAGCCTTTGATACAGCCAGGTTAGCATTTCAACATTTAATAAATCCTTTACTTCATTTCTTTCCTCTCCCCCACCAAAAAGAAGATAATACAACTAATTTATAGGGATGGGGGACTAGGCATGGGATTTCATTGGTTGTGATAACTCCCTCTACCAAATCAGGTTGGTATCTTTTTTACAATTTATACTTTTAGTTGCTTGAGGAGCTAAGAGGTGAATCGACTTGCTCAGTGTCTCTAACTAATATGTATCAGAGGCAGAACTGGAATCCAGGTCTTCCTGCTTTGAGGCTAGCTCTATAGCTATTATCCCATTATGCCTCTCAACTCATTTATAAAACTGATGAAATTTCAAGACACTATCATGCCTTCTTAGATTAACTTTTGGAATAGTGGCAAGTGTACCAGATTTGGAGTCAGAAGCCCTAACTTTGCCATTTACTGCCTTTTTGATTTGAAGGCTTTAAATTTTTGAAGGTTCTTTGCCTACATTCACTCTTTTGACAGATATGAAGATGGTTTGTAAAGTACAGATTGCTAAATACATCCTTCACAAAAGTCCTGTTTGAATCCCCTGCCTGGATAGGGAGGTGATTCAGGGTTTTTGTGTTTTTTTGTCAACAAGATGAAAAGTATGACCTTCTAAGCTGAACGTTCTTTGAGTGTGAAGTCTTTTGTTCAAAGACCAGCCTAGCTAAATGTAGAGAAGGTCATGACCATGTGAACATAAGACTTATATTTTAGACAAGGGCTTCTTAAACTTTTTCCACTTGACAGCTCTTGCTGTATGGAGTGGAGGTGGAATTCAAAACGATTGGATCATTTCTACAAGCAGTAGTGTGATCTCAGATTTGGGTCCATGGTTAGGGACAGTGGGAGTTAGAGAGGGGCTTGTCATGTGGTAGAAAGTATCATATATGTTACTGAATGTGCCCACGTTAACTGCGAAGGTCTTTGCTGAACTTTGTGCTGTGGTCAGTTCCCCAATTCTTTTAGGCAAATATGGAAATTCTGTTAGTTTATTTTGGATCAGAGTCATAAATTTGGATTTGGAAGGGACTCCAACATAGCCTACTACCTTGGGGAAATTAAGATTTAAAAATCTGAAAATGCCTTTAGCTTTTTGGAAGTCTTTGCCTGGAAGCCCCAGTTAACTGTCAGTGTCTTTCATTGGTCAGACAAAGGGGATCCCCAAGCTTCCCGACTACTCCTGTGGAAAACAGCAAACCAGCACTGAAGTTGGGTGAGTCTGTGGATAATGCCTTGGAAGACACATGTTCTGTCTTCGAAAAAGGTAAGTCAGGGGCTGAGCCTATTGGAAACCTTTCCCCATCAACAGGCTTGACATGAGAGGGAGTCTCTGAGCTGTGATTAGAAGTTCAATGTCAGTTCTCTGTTGGTAAAAGATATGTTCTAACAGAGCTAGTTATAAAGTAAACCTTATTTCTTCCCTACTAACTTCAATTATAAAATTGCAACTACGTTCCAATGAATATAAATCCTTCAATAGATTGACCTGAATATCTTGGATTAGGGAGAATTAAGACAAAATCTGGGCATGGAGTTTTTTGTTTGTTTATTTATAGTACTAATCTCATTCTGGATTCTTCTTTCTTATACTTCCACATAGATCTTTATCTGTATCTTAAATGTAGATATCTATTAACTCTTCTATCAAAAGAAGGAAAATCTTCCTGTGTCCCTCTTTTGGCTCATGCTGTTATTCATTCATTCTACTTGTATCTGCTGCTCTGCCTGGTTTTAGTTCCATGGAACGAGATGCCCCTTTGTTCCCCTCCCCCAATATTAATTATACAGTATATAAGACAGTATTATTATATAATGCTAATGTATAATAAAACATTAATTGTATCCCCTGCACTTAGCACAGTGCCTGGCACATAGTAAGTGGTTAATAAACGTTTATTGGATTATCAGATTGGAGTGTCTTCTCCATCATCCTTACTCTCTCACTTCAATCTTTTCTTGTCTCCTTCCTTCTTCCCCGTAGCTTACAAACATACCCACATCTCCCCATTCTCAAGAAAACATCACTTGATCTAAATTATCTATTGTCCCATATCTCTTTTCCCTTTTGTGGCTAAATTCTTTCAGAAATCCATCTATAATTGATGCCCCTACTTCCTTTCCTCACACTCTCTTTTTAACTCTATGGTCTAGCTTACAGCCTCAGCATTCAACCAAAACTGCTCTTTCCAAAATTAACAATGATCTCTTAAGTGCCAAACTTAATGGTCTTTTTAAAAATCTTCATCTTTCTTGACTTCTCTGCAGCCATTGACAATGTTGAACATCTTCTTTTCCTCAATACCCTCGGTCTCTAGGTTTCCATGGTGCTATTCTTTTCTGGTTCCTCTCCCACCTGACCATTACTTCTCAGTCTCTTTTGCTGGGTTTTCATCCAGGTGGTTGTTCCCCAGGTCTGTCCTGGCCCATCTTGTCTTCTCCCTTTATAATATTTCACTTGGTGATCTTATCAGTTCTCATGGCTTCAGTTATAATCAGCTCTGCTGATGATTTTCAGAAATGTTTTTCCCAGCCTTCTTTCCTAACCTCTAGTCTCATCTCCAACTGCCTGTTGGACATCTAGAACTGGATGTCCCATAGACATATTAAATTCAGCCTGACCAAAAGTGAGCTCAGTATCTTTCCCCCCTAAAGTCTCTTCCCCTATTCACCAAGTCCCCTAGGCATATAGCCTAGTTGTCACCCTCAACTTCTCAAACTCCCCTTCTCCCCCAATAACCAATCTGTTGGCTAGCCCTGTTAATTTTAATCTTCATAATATGTTTGCAGGGGCGGCTAGATGCACAGGATAGAGTGCCAGGCCTGGAGTCAGGAAAACTTATCTTCCTGAGTTCAAATCTGTCCTCAGACACTTACTAGCTGTATGATTCAAGTCACTTAATCTAGTTTACCTTACTTTTTTCATCTGTAAAATGGGCTGGAGAAGGAAATGATAATCCATTTACATATTTTGCCAAGAAAATCCCAAATGGGGTTATGAATAGTTGGACATGACTGAAATGAGCGAACAACAGATATATTTGCTCCCTTCTTCCTCTGACACTGTCACTACCCTGGTGAAGGCCCTTAGCACTTCCCTATTGGATTATAACAATAGCCTTCTGGTTGGTTTTCTTAAGTCTTTTCCTACTTCAGATCATCGTCTACTTAGCTATCAGATTAATCTTCCTAAATAGCATATCTGATTACGTCACACCCCCCCCCCCCCCCCCCCCAGTCAGTAAATTCTAGTAGTTCCCTATGGTCTTAAGGGTCAGATATAAGTTTTGTTTGCCTTTTAGTCCTTTTCAGGTCCTAGAATCTGAGGATTTTTCCTGGCCAGGGATCTTAGAGACCCAGAAAGGATGAAGTGGGTTGCCCAAAGGTCATCCAGGCAATATTAAGAGTCCAAATTCAAACTCACATCCTCTAACTCCAAATCCAGTGAGCTTTCTTTTACTCCTGCCCTGCCTGTTTTACCCTATATATGCTGTGTGTCCTCAGGTTCAACTGAAGGCTTCTTGTAGGCACTGACTGGACCTCTTTTTTCGTCTTTCCTTCTTTGCCCCCTCCCAGGTGCTGAGCATAGGTCTTTAATCGTTAGGGTTGGGAATTATGCTGGGGTTGATACTTTTTAGCTTTGGTGACCTTGGGGCAAGTTTCAAATTCTCTTAGTCTCAGTGGTGGGGAATGGAGGAAACATTTTTTAAACCTTAAAGTTATACAGAAGCAAAGTCTGTTAAGGGATTTCATATTGTTTCCTGCCAGGACAGGAATTTATCCTGGGGCCTGAGCCCAGTAGAAAGTGGGTGTTTGGCTAGAAGGGGGATCAAGAGAATTGGGGCTATTCATTCATGTGGTACTGACTGATTTTTTTGGAAAGGGCTTTCAGATCTGGCCCTACTACCTCCAGACCCAAGTCTCTCTGATCCTCCTATGCGGTCCTGTGGAAGGACCCCTTCTCTGCCATGGCATTCCCTCTTGCCACCAACCTTTCCTCTAGAGACCTCAGCAGTGGGGAAATGGCCAAGTCTGGTAGAAATCCGTCCTGGGGAAGCCATGTCTCAAGCACAGCTACTGAGGAACACACATGAGTCTTCTGATGTCTTGATGATACCCCCTCTGGATACCAGGTACAAACCCGTGTGTGTTCGTACCAGTACCCACAGTTACATACTTCCCAGCAAATCCTCATTAGCCACGTTTCTGTTCCCTGATCACCAAATTTTGCTTGGGCACAATGAAGAGAATATAAAACTCTATATTATGCACACAAATAGTGGAAACAGAGCACTGGTAATCCAAAATAGTAAATAGTAAAGTTTGGTTTTTCCATGGATGGGTTTTTTTTTTTAACAGTTTTCCTTTCCTAATTATCTTTTTGCTTTGCCTGATATAAAAATTAGTTTGCATTCCCTGAGCACACAGCAGCTGGGACGTGGGAAGGGCTGTGGGGGAAATGTTTTGGATGATGAGAAGTCAGCCAAGGATTAAAAAAAAATCCATGGATAATTCAGAAAATGGATGCAATATTCAAATAATAGAGAACTATTATTGTATTATTTATTTTTTCTTTTCCTCATTTTTTTTTGCAAGTAATACTCTGCCTTCTTATCTGAGCTCCTCTCCCCCCTTCATTTCTTTTGGCTGGAAAATTTAATTCCCCTCCAAGAAGGACAGACCAAAGATGCCTGTGTTGTTCATGCATGAATATTCACAAATGGATTCTTTTTGCTTTTAATTTCAGGTCAGTGTCAGAATCTGAAGTAGAAGATGAGATGCCTTTCCTGCTGGATTCTCACACTGACCAATGGCTTGGAGATCAAGGTGAGGCATCCCTGCGGCTTGCCAGGCTAGGACACTCCATAGTATGCTGGAAAAGGAAGTAGAAATCGAGCTTTTTATACAGGGAGAACTAGGCTTTCACCCCTAAAATGCTCCCCATCACAGAAAGGGTCCCTGAGGGTTGGATGGAGGGGAGTGGAGTGTGTATGTGTAAACGTGTGTGTTCCAGAGACAAAATCAGGTTTGAATTCCAGCTTTGGCCTGCTATGGTCTATGGACAACTATTGTCTCTTTATGGGTCCCAGACCTCTCATCTGTAAAGTAGAAGTAATGGATAATTTAAAGACCAATGTGAATATTTTATGGGATAAATCCATTATACTTGTAGATGTATGCCCCTACAGTTCTCAGGGTGTGGAGGTGACACTAGGGTTTTGAACATTAGGGCACTAGAACACAAGCTCTTACCAGACTAGACAGATTTAAAGATGGAGTTGACATCTGGTATCTCATCTGAAGACCAGACTTACTCTGTGCAACATATCTTTTCACGTGGACTTTGGCCACCAGGTGATGGGTTTTTGTGGTCATAGCAATTTATGATAAACAAGGCACAGAAAGTGAGAGATCTGCACAAGTGGAGGGAGTATTCACACTGATAAAACAAGAGCTCTTTGGACATTTTCATGCATTTAGTCCAAGAAATATTAAGAACCTTGGGTTCTGTTTACTAGGGGAAGGAAGGGGTCTGCTCCTGTGATTCTATTGATATAGGGATCTTCCAGATGAAGAAATTCCATCTACCAATACAGGTTGGCACCTTCTTTGCAACTTACAGTCTCAGCGAGTAGCCTAGAGCAGTAGTAACAATTAATTAGAGGCAGGGCCAATAAACCATAAATAGGATCCCTGCTGCCACATATTGACTTAAAACAGCCTTACATATTAACATTGTATATGTTCTGTTGTATTTTATTTTATTTTGTTGAAAGTTTTCCAATTGCATTTTAATTGAGAATCAGAACTTGGGAATGTTTCAGAGTATATGTTTAACACCTCTAGCCAATAGTATGAGAGGTTAATTCACTTACCAGGGGTCATAAAGTCTAAAGTAGGACTTCGTCAGCTTTTTCTGTTAACTATGTAATTCTGCCTCTTTGCAATAGGAATATAAAGACAAAAAACAATTTCTACCCTTAAGGAGGGCAGTTGGGTCCTGTAGTGGATAGAGCACTGGGCTTGGAATCAGGAAGACTCATTTTTCTGGGTTAAAAATCTGACCCTGGACATTTACTAGCTGTGTGACCCTGGGCAAGTCACTTAACCTTGTCTGCCTCAGTTTCCTCATCTGTTAAATGAACTGGAGAAGGAAGGGGCAAACCACTCCAGTATCTTTGCCAAGAAGATCCCAAAATGGAGTCACGAAGAGTTGGACATGACTGGAACAACTGAATACACTCACACACATCCTTAAAGAGTCTATATATAACTTGTAAACAGTTAAGTATATGAACAATAATGTGAGAAGGAAGGGATGGGACTGACAACTTGGAATTAGGAAATAATAGCCAGCTTTTGTATTGTCCTTTAATGTTTGAAAAATATTTTACATATGTAATCTCATTTGATCTACATAACAACCTTTTGAAATAGATTCTGTTATCACTATTTCACGGATGAGAAAAATGCTAAGAGATTGTGACTTGCCTAGGGTTACACAGAAAAGAAATACTTCATATGGAAGGTGGTCCATGAGCTGAGCCCTGGATAAAGCTAAGGACTCTAGGGGGTGTAGGCAAGGGAGGTGTGCATTAAAGTATTGGGAACAAATTGATGGTGCAGAGGTTAAATGTGTGGAGGACCTTAAAGCCAAGTGACTTTGCTACCATCATCCAGAAAGCTTGTAGCAGACCTAGGTCTAGAGCACAAGGCATCCTAATTCACCACTTTTTCCTTTATACCATACTACATCTTTGGAGTTGGGGTTTTGATTTGGAAGATAATTCTTTACATGTTCCACTAACACCTGCTCCCATTTGATCCAGGGCCCCAGGATGTCAAAGGTGGTGAAACCCAAACCTGTTCCATGACAACCCCACGCGTGATGGGTACCAAGACTTGTTCCCAAGATGGGCTTCTCTCCAAATCAGACCTTGAGTTTCTGCCTGAACCTGAGTTCTGCCTCCCAGAGTTTCAGAGGAATCTCCTGGACCATTTGGAATTTGATTCAACCTCTGTGACCCTAGCTCCTCAGGAAGAAGTGGACAGTATATTTCCTTATCTATTTTCTTAGGAGTTATGAGCTATGTATTCCTGAGCCTTGAAGGAATCACTGCTAAGTAGGTTGAGGATGGGAGGGGACAGAAAATAAGAGATTTTGAAGCAGCGCAGAAACCAATATACATCTGGGCACTTTATTTTGGGTTTGGGTTGCAGCTGCAGCCTAATTTGAGAGAAAGAGGGAGGGCCATGGGGAGTAAAAACTGAATATTAAAGAGAAGAAGCAATTTTCTTAGAGGAAGCAAAACTTTGTAACTTTTGCATAATTGATACAATTCAGTAAGCGGATCAGAGTGGAAGCTTAATCAGGCAGTTCTGATGGAGTTAGATGAAAGTCATCTGATCTATCATTTTGTTTCTGTGAAGGCCTTTTCACTATTAAATCCACAAATAACTGACTCTTGGTCCTCTGGGGGAGGGTCATTTGTTCTCTTTGTACTGCTTTTTTGGATTTGTGGCCTAGAGAGAATAAAAATGATACAAAACAAAACAAAACTCATGTACATAGTCTTAACTGAAAATTCTCAGTGTTTCTGTGGGGTAATGAGGGCAGGCATTATTAAAATCTCTTGCTGGGGAAAAACTGATTCCTAGTACAAAATTAAATGGAGTTCAAACTAATCCAATATCCCAGATCCCAGCCCAAAGTACTCTAGATTGACTCTGTATGCCATCATGACAGTTTACTATCATGGATTCATTCACCAGTCTTCTATATTGCAGGGGCCAATGGGATTTGTGGTCAATTGCTTGGCTCTGCTTGGCCACTGCACCTGCTTCCTGCTCTGAGGCATCCTTGTTCTGGTGAATGGGCCTTGTCCTCTGGCCCAGTAGTGACTGTGTATCACAGCTACAGGGATGCTTTGGCTGTCTGGATATCCTGCATCTTGAAGATTTATTGGGATGCATGTGTAGGGAGGCAGAGAGCCCAGAGATGTCTCTGACCCTAGTCTGCCTGGTTCTGCCTGGTTCTGCCTGGTGCTTGGTCCCTGACCCTGGTTGATCTGCTTTCTCAATCCTGAATCTTATGTCACTCTTCTGTGATAAACACTGAGAATTTTTTTTTTTAACCTGGTCTCACTTCTGCTCTGCCTTTTGTTTTGACTGGGATGGTCTTTGGGTCCATTATACAACTGGGCCAAGAGCTTCCAGAGTGATTTTTAGTCTGTCTTTTCAAAGAAGTATCTAAACTTAGATAATTGTACAGCAACATAGACAAAAGAGAACTCAGGGGTCATCTAATCTATTGCCTGATATGATATGAGCCTGATATGATAGCATTCACAATGTGACTAACCCATCTCTTAGCTCCAAGGAACCAGGAAAGAAACTTTATAAAGGGCAATCAAGGTCAAGGCAGAAGACAAGTTATATGAAGTTGAGCAGATCTGAGGAGTTGTCACACAAAAACATTACTTGCCTCGTGATAGAGAGGCGGGGTTGATGGTAGTGGTGGATTAATATAAGTAAGAAAAAGTTGCAGAACTCTTTAGAACTTTAGATGCAAAGTGGCTTTGTACCATGGACCCCTTTTGTGATCTGTGAAGCCTATGGACTCCTTCCTAGAATACTGTTATTAAATACATAAAATAAAATACATAAGGTTACAAAGGAAACCAAAGAGTTTTGGGGACTAGTAAAGACCCAATTTCGTTGGGACTTGTACACCCTTTACCAGCGGATCATAACTACCTGTAACTGGAAGAAGAGAAAATAACTGTGAGTCATTTTGAGAATTCCAGCATTGGTGAAATAACTGCTTCTAAGGCTGCATGGGCATGCAGCTACTTTCAGCTATTTTTTTATGTTCCAGGCTTGATTAAGACAACTTGGGAAGAGGTAGCAGTGATGATAACTAGTCTCTGAGAATGGTGAAATAAGAAGTGTAGTTGGAAACAAAGCCTAGATAGAGAATGAGCATTAGTTTGGAGCGAGGCTTAGCACAACTGCTGAGGCCGTTGTGGCTTGGCTCAGTGTTGAACCCTGAAGTGAAAAGAAACTGTGTGTGAGTCTGAGTCCTGGAGCAGTCATGGTATTGGGAGCCATGGTGGGAAATCCCCATTAAATCTAGTATTTTATCCAAAGGGCAAATTCTAAGTTCTCTGTAGTTTTTGCACAGGAAAAGAGAGTGCTGGAGGTAGAGTACAAAAGGATCCAGAGCTTGTATTATGCGTGTGAATTAGTTCATAACACATTGGCTCAGATGAAATGGACTCTAGAAATACATCAATAGGAAGACTAAGGATCTAGCAAAGGAAACGGACACTAGGCTTAGAAGACCTCATCTGAGCATTTCTGTATCACAGCTTACAGTATGAGAAGCATGTGCTCCCGGCTGGGGACTGAGTATACCTCCCACTCTGACAAGTTGCTTGGTTTGCTGATCATCCTCTTCTTGATACTCTTTACCATAGGTTTTCATGGCACTCCTGTCTCTTGGTTTTCCTACCTATCTGACCAGATGTTCTCTGTCTCCTTTATCTGGATCTTCATCAACATCATACCTGTTAAGTGTGGGTGTCCCTTAAGACTCTGTCCAGGACTCTTTTCTTACTTCACTTGGTGATCTCATTCATTCCCATGGTTTTGATTATCTCTATGCAAATGATCTTCAGATCTACTTGTTCAAGCCTAAACTCTCTCCTGACTTCCAGTTTCAAATTTCCAACTGCCTATTGGAATCTGGAGCTAGATGTCCTATAGACATATTTAACTCACCATGCTCCAAACTGAACTCAATATCTTTCATCCCAAACTCTCCCCACTTCTGAATTTACCTACTACATTTGAGACTGCCACTATCCTCTCAGGTACCCAGGTATACAATCCAGGTGTCATCCTCAAATTCTCACTTTCTCTCACACACCTCCCATTTCCAATCTGTTGTGTAGATCTGTTTTTTTTTAAACCTCCATAATATCTCATATACACCTACTTCACTCCTCTGACACTCTACCATGCCCTCATCATGTCATACCTAGAATTAGTAATAGCCTACTGGCTGGCCTCCCTACTTTAAGTCTCTTCCTATTCAAGTCCCTTCTCTACTCAGATGTCAAGCTGATCATCCCAAAATGCAGATCTGACTGCATCATTCCACTACCCAGTAAACTCCAGTGGCTCCCTATTAGGTCCAGGATCAAAAATAAAGTCTTTGATTTTTCAAGCCCTTCATATCTGGCCTTCTACCTTTATAGTATTCCTGCTCCTTATTCCACATACTCTGTGAACCAGTTACACTAGCCACTTTAATGTTTCTCAGTCATAACACTCCATCTGCCAACTCTGAGCATTTTCTCTGGCTATTCCCCATCCCTGGAATGATGTCCTTCCTCATCTCCAACTTCTAGCTTCCTTGCCTTCCCTGTTTCAACTAAAGTCCCATTTTCTGCCAGAAGCCTTTCCAAGTCTTTTTTAATCTTAGTATCTCCCAACTACGATTATTTCCAATCTGTCCTGTATATATTTTGTTTGAACATAGTTGTTCTCATGTTGTTTAACTCATTAGGCAGTTCCTTGAGAGTAGGAACTGGTTTTTGCCTGTCTTGGTATCCCCAAGTGCTTAGCACAGTGTTGGCACATGGAAGATGCTTAACAAGTGCTAGCTGGCTGACTTAATTGACTGTGCTATTAAAAGGGTGGTTAGTGAATGGAAGTGGTGATCACAGTATGCCTTCATCAGAAACAGAAAATGTCAGAGTAATATCTTTTTTTTTTAATTACGAAAGCTAGCAGATTAGGGAATGTTACAGATATAGTTTAGCTAGATTATAGCTAAGTATTTGATACTATTTGATGAAAAGAGAAAATTATGGGCTGGAAGATCATCCATTTAGATGGATTTGGAACTGGCTGAGTGGAGTAATTACTTGCCCAAGGATCATTAATGTCTGAATTCAGCTTAGAAGGTTGTATACATGTTGCCCTGTGCTGTATAATATTTCTATCTGTTAACTTGGATGAAGACAGAATTGTCAGAGCATAGCTAACATGCTGTAGAGTACAATTTAGGATCCAAAAAATCATAACAAGTTAGTGCTTTGTGCTAAATCTAGAAAGATGAAAATCAGTAGAAATAAGTATAAAATCTTAAACTTGAGTTTAGAAAATAAACTTCACAAGTATAGGATAGGGGAGGCATGTCTAGACATTTTCAGATTAGCAGTTTGGAAGAAAGATGTGGAGATTTAGTATATTATGAGATTAGCATCAATGTGACATATTAGCCTCCAAAATTAATTATGGCCTTAGAAAGCAGTAAAAGAGGCACACTAGGGATGTGATAGTCCTACTGTGTATTGCTTTGGTCCAACCTCATCTGGAGAATTATTTCTACATAGGTATATGTACTAGATGTGTCGAGTATGCTCAGGGATGCCTTCATGGCACACAGTCTTCATGTTGGGTGAGGCTACCCAGGGTCTGGAATCTATCAGGAGAGGAGCAGCTTTCCCACTTTCTCTCAGACACACCTCTTAGAGGCTCTCATATTGGAGGAAGATGGCTTCTCAAGGGTTAATGCATGCCCCCCTCAACAAATTCCTACTGTATTTTTTATCTTTCCTTTGCCTTCACCATATGCTACTTTTTACTTTTATGTATACATTTGTTTCTTTTTTTAATTAATTTTTTCCCTTTTTGTATGGGGGAAGGCAAGGCAATTGGGGTTAAGGGACTTGCCCAAGGTCACACAGCTAGTGTCTGAGGCTGGATTTGAACTCAGGTCCAACTGACTTCAGGGCCAGTACTCTATTCACTGTGCCACCTAGCTGCCCCTACATTTGTTTTCTCATTGGTAGAATATAAGGTTGTTGGAGACAGGGATTACATTAATTTTTATCCCTAACAATAAACCAGCACAGTGCCTTGTACAGAAGAGGTACATGACCATACAGGTATTCGAGGTCCGTGGGTAAAGGCTGTTTTCTCTATTACTAGAGCAAGGACCCCAGGAACTGTGGCTGATGTGGTATTCTAAAGCATCCATTTTGATCCATGTTTAGTGAACTCTAGATACTTTGTGCTAATGGAAAAGAGTAGAGGCATAGTGATATCTACACTACAGATAACTGCCAGACAGTAATGAGCAAACATCATATTTTAAACTGTGATCAGGAAAGGTGGACTTGTTTCCTTTCTCTTACTACTTTCAAATAATTTTATAGACTCCTCACAAGATAATAGCTATAGTATTATTATCCACTGATTGAAAAAAACACCGAGACAAAAAACTGCTATGAGTTTCATAACACTTTTATGACTTTGTATTTATTAATCATAGCTGCATCTAATTTTGAAAATAGTACATGTATGTTTGAGACAATTTCATTTAGAAATGTACGTTTGCTTACTTATTAGGCTGAATCATTTAATGAGATAAACCCTTTTAAAATAACCCTATGGTTTCTCAATCATCAAAAGTAACCACAGGGATCTCAGAGGTTGGTAATCACTAGATTAGATAATCTCTAAAGTCCCATCCACCTCTGAATTCTATGATTCTGCATGCAGACAATGGAGATGTGGCTGATTAGCAAGTATTATTGAGAGGTTGGTTTTTTTGAAGGACACCTCTCTTTCTGACTTGAGTCCCCTTCTCAGCCAGGGCTGATACTTTGATATGACTGGACTTTCCTAATAGTGACCTGAGAAGAGGTCATGTGGTTAAGTCAATGCTCTTAGAGTGTCCTATATCTGATTTTCTCTGTATTCACAGACTTGGGCACTACAAACCCCAAATCTTCCCCGAACCCTTTCTCCATGCTTCTCCTATGGGTGGATGAGGCTTTTGAAATTTTATTTGATGAAAAAATGAAATTTTTATGAAAATGAAAATTTATTTTATTCTTTCTTCTCTTCATTATGAACAGCTTGGGTGTTAGCTGTTCTAAATAGTCATCTTCAGGACACCCACACCTCCTCCTGGACGACGATTCTTCATGTTGCCAAACACTCTGGAACATAGAAACAGGCCTGGTTCAGAACTACATGTCTCTTATTTCATGCTACTCCCCATCTTGCTCACATGAGTGGTGAACAGGGATGTAACTTGGACAGGGTGAATTTTACTAAAGAGTGCCAAGATTTACAGTGTCATTTACAGTACTTTTGTTTATTTGGCAACATAAAAACAATTGATCTTAGTACCTAGTTAGCAAAATTTATTTTATGTATTTATTTTTTAAAAAAGCAATCAGGGTTAAGTGACTTGCTCAAGGTTACACGGCCAGTTATTTCTGGGTGTGGTGCTAAGTATCAGAGCCCGGATTTGATGCCAGGTCATATCTACTCTGGGGCTGGTGCTCTTACCCACTGAGCCACCTGGCTGCCCCTAAGCAATTGGGGTTAAGTAACTTGCTCAAGGTTACACGGCCAGGTGTTTCTGGGTGGCTGTTAAGTGTCTGAGCCTGGATTCGATCCCAAGTCATCCTGACTCTGGGGCTGGTGCTCTTACTTGCTGTGCTACCTAGCCGCCCCATTAGCAAGATTTATTAACATATTATTAATAGGAAGCATATTTCTCATTCTTCCAAAGCTCTACACTGCCTTCTCCCACCCTTTATTTTTATTCCCTGTGGTTTCTGCAGCAGTAATCTCTGGGGTCTCTCGTACCCCACAATGAACTGAGGGCATTGTTTTGTGTTTCTCGCCCTGGGCACAAACATTCCTAGTTATGGCTCATGTGATGAGATTCCACTCAGGGTCATTAGTTGGTTTATATCAGAAATTCTTATCCATTTTTTTTTTGTGTCATGGGTCCTTTTGGAAATCTAGTCGAGCCTTTGAACTACTTGTCAGAATACTGCTATTAAATGAATAAAACAAAACATGTAGGATTGCCACAGAAAGCAATTATATTGAAATACAGTTCTCAAAATATTTTTAAAAAGTTCATGGACTCCATGTTAAGAACCCTTGTCCTATATTAATGCGGCATCCTCCTCAAATAAATATGACTTTCTTGTCTTCTTGTCATTGGAATATAGGTCTGTTTCACCTGGTCCTTCCCACAATAATATATGAATTGGAATAATTTAAATGAGATGAAATTTAATTTTACATTTAATTTTATTTGATGAAATTTTTAATTAAATTATTCCCATTCACTTTAATGAAATTATCCCATTCACTTAGCACAGTGCTTTGCCCATTCTAAATGCTTAATTCATCTATATCTGTGAGAGTCTGGTAGGGTTGGGTGTCAGTCTATGGCTGGGTTTTACACTTAGTCTCTGATCAGTGTTAGCCTCTGTCTATAGACTAACTGATTTTCATGGGGTAAGACCCATGACTTTAGTCGAGTGGAGGCAGTTTAAAGCCATGGATTTAGTCAGAGGACTGGAGTTGAAATCGTTTTTGTTGCTTACTACACATGTGACCTTGGGCAAGTCACTTAAAATCTCTAATCTTTTAAATAAAGAAGTCAGGTTAAATGACTTTTGAGTCCTCTTACTACTCTAAATTTATGATACTATAAATTTCACAAAAACTAGAACTTTTTTAAAGGTTTTATTTTGTGGTTATTTGCTTTTTCCAAGTTCAGGTGACTTAATACATGTCTAAGTGATCTTTTTATTTTTTTTTTATAAGCTTAAGGTTACATGGCCAGTTATTTCTGGGTGTGGTGCTAAGTATCTGAGCCCAGATTTGATCCCCAGGTCATCCCAATACTGGAGCTAGTGCTTTTACTCGCTGAGCCACCTGGCCGCCCCTTAAGTGATCTTTTTCAAAGGGCATTATGTGCCATTTCATTTTGTTCAAATGGCCTTTAACTCCCTCTCTGCATTTAGGGAAGGGGAAGGGAATAAGCATTTATATAGTACCTCATTTGTGGAGATGTAGGCTAAACTATATGAAAATAGAAATGTCCACATAGGGACAATGCTGTACCAAAATCATTGCAATGTGTTTGTATTGCTTTCACACCACTCAATTATCTGGGTGGGATATAGGAGTGAAAGTTGATCCTCTGATCCCCACTGCAATTTCCTCAGCTCAATGAGGAAGAAGCTGTTGTAAATCATAAACTTGTTTTTAAACTGGTTCTTTATGATTTCCTGAACAATTTTTATATAGGATTATAGAAAGGATGATAGAAGGTCTAGTGATTCACTAGGGCTAGCTAAGGAGGGAAATACAGAGCAATTTGAAACTTGCCTTACTTGGTTTCTGAGTGTATGGACAGTGAAGTTTGGACATGATCTATCTCACAAGCTTGATTTGACTTACCTCCATTGATTGACTTCAAAGTCAAAAGCCTCCACTGTTGCCAAGTGTACCACTCCATCAAAGCCTCCAACTGCCAGGAGGTATCCATTTGCACCTACTAGGCTAACCTAAGGAGAAAGCCCAGGACAGTAAATTAGTACAGCCCCATGTGAAGGAGGAGATGGTTAATTAAAAGAAGAATGGAGAGAGCCCTGAGATTGGACTTGGACTCAAATCCTCTTCTATTTTATAGTTTTCTCTTTAAAAAGTGTTGGTGAGGGAAGAGAGAACACTATCTTTGTATGTCAACAAAACTAGAACTCATAGAGCATAATTATAATATAGTTAGATGAATAGCAGTAGAGGTGCCTAGAAGTTCATAGGAGATAAGCTATAAGACAGAAAGCAATAACAAAATCCATGTCCTCAAGTGTCTATACACAAATTCCTGGGTACTAGTAACAAAATAAACTAGAGATTCTAAATCAAGAGGATTATTTTTAACCTCTTAAGTATCACTGAGAGTTAGTGGGATGAGAACTATTACTAGAATATAAATTTGGAAGGGTATAGTTTCTTAAAGAGAAAAGATGTAGGGTAACACTGTACATCAGGAAGACATACTCATGCTACATAATAGAAGAATGCATTAGGGCATACATGGTGGGAAAAACATTTGGGTGAAGATCAATGGAGGTAGAAACAGACATTATATTGTTTTTGTAGTACTATGTACCACATAGGAAAAAAGTAGATGGAGTTTGGGAAAACAAATCACAAGTGCTACAGAGGCATGAAATGTTTTTGATGAGCCATTTCAATTATCTAAACATCTCCTGAATCTTTTTCCCTCTCACTGACCAAATGAGAGCAGGTTTAATGAAACTGTAATTTCATCCTGCAGTACCTTGAAGAGCAAACAAGAGGAAATTCTCTTATGGATCTTTCTCACCAACATAAAAGAACTGGTTGCTGGGGTGGAAATTATGGTGACTTTCAGGGAGAAAGTCTACTTTCTCTATCTTAGAATTTGTGATAGACAGAATTTGTGATATCTTAGAATGAGTGGATAATCTAATAGGCACCCTATATTTTGTAAGAGCCAATTTCAAAAGATTCAAAGGAATGATAGGTATGTTCCATGGGTAAAAATTTGCACTAATGATGACTTCTCAATGAGGTTCTGATGATACAAAGAGAAACAATTTTCATGAAGAAGAAAAAAGGAAATTCTTTAAATAAAACATGATCAGGGCAGCTAGGTGGCACAGTGAATAGAACACTGGCCCTGGAGTCAGTAGGACCTGAGTTCAAATCTGGCCTCAGACACTTAACACTAGCCATATGACCCGAGTCAGGCAAGTCACTTAACCCCAATTGCCCTGCCTTCCCCGCCCCCCCTGCAAAAAAAACCAAACCAAAACCAAAACAAAAAAACAAAACAAAACAAAAAAACCATGATGAATGCACAGGGAACTTAACCAACTTAGGTTTTTAAAAGATTTGTAGAGAAAGAGCAAGGGTAATAAAGAAGTACGAATAAAAATGATGGCACAATTATCAGAGTAGGATCAGGAGGGCTAAAACTTAGAATGAGCTGAGTCTGATGATTGGGCAAAGCTAACTAAGTAAAGTTTTTTGAAAAGGGTTTTTGAAGCCATATTTGGGAGAAGGAAATCAAACAGCAGATAAGACTGCTTTTGGGTGGGAAGGGTGGATGGGATAATGATAACTGACAAGAGAGAAGGCAGACCTGCCCAATTTTAATTTTGTCTCTGTGTCAAAGAGATTTGATCTTTACACTAAAAATAGTTTTCTCCTTGAAAAGTGTTGATGAGGTGAAGATTTCCAGAGGTGGAGCCAAGACGGCAGAAAAAGCACTCAGCTGAAACCTCAAAACATTCCCCTCCAAACAGCTTTAAAATAACACCTCAAATCAAATTCTGGAGGAGTAGAACCATGAAGGGTCAGAGTGAGACATTTTTCTAGCCTAGGACAACTTAGGAGCTCAGAAAGAGATCAGTGATATGGAGGTGGAGGTTGGCCCAGAGCCCATGGGGAGCAAATACCAGTGGTGGGACTAGGTGGTGGTGACAGAAGCGGCAGCAGTTTGGGGAGCTTTCAAGCTAGAGACAGTGAAGGGACCTGGTAACTGGTCAGAAAGAGACTACAGGAGACCCTTATCTTACCATTGGATGCAGGACCAGATATTGCTTGGCAACTCTATTGTCTATACTCACTTCTGGGTCATAGCTCAAGGGTAGGAAGGAGCACTTTCAGTCAAGAGGGAATGGAAATCCTAAGGGATAGTATCTCCTGAGGAACAGCATTGCTTGCAATCCCAAGGAATCAGGGGTTCTTCCTGGGTAAGGAAGTGTAGTCTAGGAGAGTAATAACCACACCTTTCCCAAGAAACCAGAATCCAACAATATGTTGTTTACAAGAAATACACTTGAAATAGAGATACACAGAAAGTTAAAATAAAGGATTGAAGAAGAATTTGTTACACTTCAGGTGAAGTTAAAAAAGTAGGGGGAGCAACTATTTGGGGCAGCTAGGTGGCACAGTGGATAGAGTGCCTGGCTTGGATTCAGGAAGACTCCTCTTCCTAAGTTCAAATCTGGCCTCAGACACTTCTTAGCTATGTGATCATGGGCAAGTCACTTAAACCCTGTTTGCCTCAGTTTCCTCATCTGTAAAATGAGCTGAGAAGAAATGGCAAACCAGTCCAGTATCTTTGCTGAGAAAATCCCAAATAGGGTCACAAAGAGTCAGACAAGACTGAAAAAAAACTGAACAATAACAAAAAACCAGGAAGGATATTTCCCCAGGCAGCTTTAGTTGGGGGCTTTAATAGAGGCTGGGGGTTGGGGTTGGGCCAGATCACCTCCAGAAGGCCAAGTCTTTGTTTTATAGGATCATGGGATCCAAAGCTAGCAATGATCATTTAGTCTGATTCTCTCATTTAGGAGGCAGCTAGGTGGCTAAGTGGAGAGAGCCCTGGTTCTGAAGTCAGGAAGACCTGAGTTGAAATCCAGCCTTCCACACATATTAGCTATGTTGCCCTGGGCAAGTCATTTAACTTCCTTTGCCTTAATCCTCTGGAGAAGAAAATGGCAAACCACTCCAGTATCTTTGCCAAGAAAACCTTATAGACATTATGTCCCATAGGATCATGAAGAGTTGGACGTGTTTGAACAACAATAATCAAAACCTTGATCTCAGACAAAGCAAAAGCCAAAATAGACCCAATTAATAGTGATAAGCAGGGAGATTAAATTTTGTTAAAAGGAACTATAGACAATGAAGCAATAATAATTCTAAACACATAAGCATCAAATGGCATAGCATCCAAATTCTTAAAGGAAAAGTTAAGTGAATTATAGGAGGAAATAGTAAAATTATATTAGTGGCAGGCCTCACTTCCCCATCTCAGAGCTAGATGAATCTAACCATGAAATAAATAAGAAAGAAGTCAGAGAGATGAATGGAATCCTGGAAAAGTTAGCTATGATAGACCTTTGGAGAAAACTGAATGGGAATGGAAAGGAGTGTACCTTTTTCTGAGCTCTACATACCACCTTCACAAAAATTAACACATATTAGGCCACATGTATTCTGGGTCCTTGGGTACAGCCTTTTGACTGAATACAAGTTATACAGAACAAAACCTTTTATTAAAGGGATTTGTTCAAAGGATCATATCTGAGAACCTAGAGGGCCACATGTGGCCTTGAGGCTGCAGGTGCCCCACCCCTTATTAGGGCATACAAACCTCAAAACCAAATGCAGAAAAGCAGAAATATGAAATGCAGCCTTTTCAGACCCTAATGTAATAAAATTACATTTAATGGAGGGTCATGGAAGCATAGATTAAAAGTTAATAGGAAATTAAATAATCTCCTAAAGAATGAATGGATCAAAAAAGAACAAATAAAAAAAAGCAATCAATAATTTCATTAAAGAGAATGACAATAATGAGATAACATTCCAGAATTTATGGGATGCAACAAAAGCAGTACTTGGGGGAAATTTTATATCTGTATATGTGTACATCAATGAAAGAGAGAAAGAACAGTCCAATGAGTTGGGCGTGCAACTAAAAAAACTAGAAAAAGAGTGAAAAATCCCCAATTAAACACCAAAATGGAAATCCTGAAAATCAAAAGAGGACTTAGTAAAATTGAAAGTAACAAAACTATTGAACTAATAAATACAACTTGGAGCTAGTTTCATAAAAAATTCCCAATAAAATAGATAAATCATTGGTTAATTTGACTTAAAAAAAGAATGAAAAAAAAACAAATTACTAGTATGAAATAAAATGGGTGAATGAAAAAGGTGAATGCACCACCAATGAAGATGAAATTAAAGCAATTGGTAGGTGATTAAGAGATATTTTGCCCAATTGTATGCCAGTAAAACTGAAAATCTAAGTAAAATGGAAAATTACAAAAATAAAAATTGCCCAGATCAACTGAAGAGGAAATGGAATACTTAACCCCATTGTAGAAAAAGAAATTTAACAAGCCATCAATGAGCTCCCTAAGGGGGGGGGGAACCTTTAGGATCAAATGGATTTTCAAGTAAGTTCTACCAAATAGTTAAGGAACAACTAATCTTAATACTATATAAACTATTTTTAAAAACAGGTAAAGGAATCATGCCAAATTCCTTTTATGACACAAATATGGTGCTGATACCTAATCCAGGAAGAGGGAAAACAGAGAAAGAAAACTATAGGCTAATTTCCTTAATGTCAATGCAAAATTTTTAAATAAAATGCCAGCAAAGAAGATTACAGCAATATATCACAAAGATCATACAGTAAAACCAGGTGGGATTTATACCAGGAATGCAGGACTGCTTCAATATTAGAAAACTGTTAGCATAATTGACCATATCAATAACAAAAACAAAAAAGTTACATAATTATAACAATATATACAGAAAAAGCCTTTGACAAAAATGCAACATCTGTTTCTACTAAATAATAGAAAGCATAGCAATTAATGGAATCTTTCTTAAAATGATAAGTAGTATCCATGAAAAACCAAGAGCATGCATTATCTGTAATGGGGATAAACTTGAAGCCTTCCTAATAAGATCAGGAGTAAAACAAGCACGGCCATTATTACCACTTTCATTCAATATTGCACTACAAATGCTAGCTATAGCAATAAGACAAGGAAGAAAATGGAAGGAATAGGCAATAAGAAAACATTACTATGGGTCTTTGTATAGGATATAATATTATACTTAGGGAACCCTAGAGAATCACCCCAAAATTATTTGAAACAATGAACAATGTTAGCAAAGTTGTAGGATCCATAGGAAAGAGAAGACTTTGTAATAGAAAGGATTATGAGAAGTAAATTAGATAATTTTGACTATATGAAATTAAAAGAAAACTTTTGCACAAACAAAACTAATGCAGTCAAAATTAGAATAGGAAATTGGGGGAAATTTTTTATAGCAAGTTTCTTTGATAAAAGCCTCATTTCTTAAATATATAGGGAACTGAGTCAAATTTCTAAAAATAAAAACCATTTCCCCATTGGTAAAAGATCAGAGAATAGGAATGGGCAGTTAGAAGAAATCAAAGCTATCAGTAGTCACATGAAAAAAATGCTCTAAATCACAACTGATTAGAGAAATGCAAATTAAAACAACTGTGAGATATCACCTCATACATATCAGATTGGATAATGACATAAGAAATGACAAATGCTGGAAGGGATATAGAAAAATCAGGACACTAATGCACTGCTGGTAGAGTTATGAACTAGTCCAACTATTCTAGAAACCAATCTGAACTATGCCCAAAGGGATATAAAACTTTGCATATCTTCTGGCCCAACAATATCACTTCTAAGTCTGTAACCCAAAGAGATCAAAGAAAAGAGAAAGAGACATATTTGTACAAAAATATTTATAGCAGCTCTTTTAGCGGTAGCAAAGAATTGGAAATTGAGGGAATGCCCATCAACTGGGGAACAGCTGAGCAAGATGTGGTATATGACTGTGATGAAATACTATTTTGCTATAAGAAATAACTAAGGGGGGAGGCTAGGTGGCGCAGTGAATAGAGCACTGGCCCTGGAGTCAGGAGGACCTGAGTTCAAATCTGGCCTCAGACACGTAACACTAGCCATGTGACCTTGGTCAAGTCACTTAACCCCAATTGCCCTTCCCTCCAAAAAAAAAAAAAAAGCTAAAAACCAAAACCAACCAAACAAAAAAAGAAATAACTAAAGGGGTGGTTTCAGAAAAACCTGGGAAGACTTATATGAACTCATAAAAGGTGAAGTGAGCAGAATCAAGAGAACATTGTACCCAGTAACAGCAATACTGTAAGGATGATCAACTGTGAAAGCTACTCTGATCAAGACAATGATCCAAAACAATTCAAAAGTACCAATGAGGAAAAAAAATGCTATTTACCTCAAGAGAGAACCATTGAACTCTGAATGCAGATTGAAGCCTACTTTCTTTTAAAGTTTTCTTTATTTTTATTATTTAATTTTTTTCTAACATTGTTAATATGGAACTATATTTTGCATGACTTTGCATGTATAATTGATATCAAATTGCTTGCATTTTCAAGGAGTGGGTGTGATGGGAGAAAATTTGTAACTTAAAAATTTTTAAAGTGGTTAAATTTTTTTATACATAATTGGGAAACATTTAATGAAATGAATAAAAATAATAAAACAAAGTATTTATGGGGAGTGCAGTGTGGGAAAGGATGCATATCACCCAAATTAGAAACCATGAAGGGTAACAGAATAACAGAACCCAAATGGCTTTTAGGGAATTGATATGCATCCTAAGTCAGGAGATGGCAATAGAGCACTCAGCTATTCTTGAAGGGTTCCAATAACCTGGGCTAAATAAATTAAATCTTAAGGTACTGAAAGAGCTAACACAGAATTTCTGACCTACAGTCAATAGAATTTCAGAAATCATGGGAAATGGGAAAGACACTTCAAGACTGGAGAATAGCAAATGTCTTTGTTTTGAAGAAAAGAAAGAGAGAGAAATCTAAAAACTATAGGTTAATGAGCTTGACTTTGATTCCTGGCAAAATTCTAGATTGTATTATTAAAGGGATGGTTAGAAATGATTCAGAAAATTAAGTAGTCATGACAAAGTAGACTGTCAGAGTTATCTTATTTCCTTTTTTTTTGATTGTATTACCAAACTGATAAATCAAGGAAAGACACACAATACATGTAACAAGCCAGCATTACACAATGCTATATATGTAACATGCACAACCAATGATTATGTGACATGCATGTAATCTGTGCATATGTTACATGCATATAGTAAATACTTGTGTGACTGTATAATATGTATATATATACATACATAATTTCAGAATTTTAGAAAAGCACTTGAAAAAACCTTTCATGAATTTTTTTTTCTGAAAAAAAGGTTGGAGACATGAGCTAAAGTTTAGTACAAATTGATAGATTTGGGACTAGCTGAATAGCTCCATGAAGTAGTCATTAATGTTCAAATTTAACTTAGAAAAATGTTTTGAATTGAGTGTCCTAGAAATCTGTATTTTGTCCTGCTTTTTTTTTTAACCCAAAGAGTTTTTCATCATCACTTGGATAAAGGCATAGGTGACATACTTTTCACAATACCCCAAAGTAAGAGGGATGGTTAAAACACTGAATGACAGAGTAAGGATTAAAATATATCTTCACTGAGTTGAATCTAACAAGACAAAACTTAATAAAGATAAACATAAAATCTTACACTTTGGTTCAAAAAATGAATCTCAGAAGTACAAGATTGGGGAAGTATGGCTGGGGCATTGGAACTTCTGTTTTATTGCTCCCGGCAGCTTGGATTTAGTTCCATTTGGGAAAGGTTTGACTGAAATGGATACAAGAAGTAGCTAAATCACTCATACTGCATTTTGTTTCACCTCAGTTACCTGCCTATGTGTCTGCTGTTAGAATACCTTTGCAGTTGTTCCATATGGAAATTATCTGAAGAAAATTAGAGATATTTAGTCAGGAAGAAAAAAAGAACTTAGGGAGGATTTGAAAGATATTTTCAAATATTTGAAGACTTTTCCATGGAAGAGGAATAGACTTGCTCTTCTCGGCCCCAGAGATTAGAATAAGGGTCAATGGATGAAAGTTGCATAAAAATAAGTTTATGCTTGATAGAAGGAAAAATTGAAGTAAGGGTAGAAAGCAAGGGTTGTGCAAGACTGTACTTGGACTTAAATGCCAAGAAAAGCAGTTCATATTTAGTGGACAACAGGGAGCCCCAGTTTGAGAAGAGGAGTAAACATGACCAAAGCTACGCATGAGAAAAATTATACTCCATGGGGATCCCAAGGGACTGAAATCAGAAACCAAACCGGCATTGCTCTGACACAACTTTCAGTTTTACTCCCTGATGATAATCACAATGATGAGGATGATGACTATGCCTTGTAGAGGAATGAATCCTGCCCACTGTAGGAGCCTCCAGAATGGCAGCCTCCTTTGCCTTCAGTATTTCAAAAGATGATGATGGACGTGTTGATGAAGTGTACCTTTTTGGCATGGGGAGTAAAAGAAGGGGGAAAGGCAATGAAGGAGGAAGAAACAATGCTGTCGGGTGTCATGTCAGGAAGAGACTGGCTTTCCAACCCCTGGCTCAGGCAGTAACTGAAAGGAGCCATGGGGAGGGAGAACCTTTTCTGTGAAAAACCTCTTCCCACCTCTACCTCAGGGATTCTTTCTTGAATCAAATTACAGATTTCAGCTAGACCCATAATTGTGAGGAGATTGTGCTCTGAAGGTGGCATTTTAAAAACAAAATGAACAGGCAGCTTCCCCAGAAGGAAAGAACACTACTGATTATGTGCATATTTTTAGGAACAGGAAATTAAGCTTTTGTACTATACAAGCAATGGCACAATTTTAACTTCACCCTTTGCACTGTCAGGGCTGGGCCTTGGAACTTCTGTCTTGGTGCTCCTGGGAGCTCAGATTTATTCCCATTTGGGGAAGGTTTGACTGAAATGGATACAAGAGGTGGCTAAATCATTCAGAAGGTATTTTGTTTCACCTCAGTTACCTGTGTATGTGTCTGCTTTTAGAAAGTAAACTCTATGAGAGCAAGAACCAAGCCTTATCAAAACTTTTTATCTCTCACATGGCCAAACCCAATGCTCTACAAAGGATAGCTGCTTATGTTTATGAAAGAAATTGAATCTCATCTATGTTCAGTTGTCAAGGATTGTCGTTTCCAGATTTGACTTCTCCAATTTCTCTTACATCAATCTCCAGTCAGACCAAACTTACTCCAGTCATTACTTCTAAGTACTATAATTTAGAGTATTGATTATTTTTACCTCATGGCTTCTAATCTAGACTATTACAAGATCCTTCAAATTGGTCTCTTTTTATCCAGTCTCTCTTTTCTCCAACCTATCATCATAGCTGTTGAATTTGTGTTCAATATCACTCTTCTGCTAAACCTCATGGGCTCCTGTAGTCTCTAGAATAAAATACAGACTCCTAGCCTCAGACCCTGTTTGCCTCAGTTTCCTCATCTGTAAAATGGGCTAGTGAAGGGAATGGCAAACCACTCCAATATCTTTGGAAACTCCAAATGGGGTCACTAAGGATTGGATGTCACTGAACATGACTGAACAACAATAACCACCATAACTTCTATTTGGCACTGAAGCCTTTCGCAATCTGGCTACAATCTATGTTTGTAGTCTGATTATAATTTATTCTCTCTCACATACTCTATGCTCCAACCAAACTGCCCTACAAGTATGGCTGCTCCCAAATGTGGTGTTCCCTCTGCTATCTCTATACTTTTTTTTTTTTTTTTTTGCTTTTTTTGGAGGGTGGGAAGGCAGGGCAAATGGGGTTAAATGACTTGTCTAAGGTCACACAGCTAGTAAATGTTATGTGTCTGAGGCTGGATTTGAACTCAGGTCCTCCTGACTCCAGGGTTGGTGCTGTATTCACTGTGCCACCTAGCCACCCCTCTCTGTACTTTTTCACAGGCTGTACCTTGTGCCTGCAATGCTCTTTCTCTCCTTACCTCTGCTTCTTAGAACTCCTTAGTTCCCTCATTGTTTAGCTCAAAGGCCTACAAGAGGCTTTTTCTGATTCTCCCAGTTGTTAGTACCCACTCCCAAATCACTCTGTATTCATTTTGCATTTATTTATATGTGTACTAGCTATTTCCTCTCAGTAGAATGTAAGCTCCTTGAGGGCAGGAACTTTTTTTTTTTTTTTACTGTTTTGTCTGACCAGTTCTATCATATAGTAGATGTAATAAATGCTTAATTTAACTAAGTCCAATGAAATGAGTGGTTCAAAAAATTAGATAATGTATTGTCCTTGTATTTGAGAATGATTCTTCTGACCTGGCCTTCAGTAGAGCTAGTACTTTCAAAATCTTCAGCAGTGTGAATGATAATGATGATGCTGATGATCACATTCATATAGAATCTTAAGATTTTTGAACAGCTTTCCTTACAATGGATCTGTGAGGCAGTTAATGCAAATAGCTTGTTATCCCCATTTTACAGGTGAGGAAATAGAGGCAAGTATATATTGGTAAACATATAATTGACTCTTTGGGGAAAAATGTGCCTACCACACAATTTTTAGTTTAATCTGTATTATGAGCATATTCTCCATTACATTTTTAAACCTAAGACAATCAGCAAAAACATAAATCTGGCTTTGATTTTTAGCATTTGCCAATTTCTGAGGTGCAAATGTTCACACTGAAAATTTAACAATCATCCCTCCAGTCAGAACTGGCTCCAGGCACATCCCTGAGTCAGAGGAGTGAAATGACTTACCCTAAGACACACTGTTGGAAATAATAACAACTCACATTCTATAGATTTAAGATTTACAAAATGCTTTCATCACAACAAACCCATGAAGCAGTTTTATCCTCATTTGACAGATGAATAAAATAAGCTCAGAGAAGTGAGGTGATTTGCCCAAGGTCACATAGAATGTTAAAGCCAGCATCCCTCCCTCTCTTCCAAGTGCCATGTGATGGCATACCATAGCAGGCACATTTTTTCTTCCTTCCCCCTTGTAATCGGAGTCAAGACATTTGCAAATAGACTAGCCAGGATAAGGGACATAGTCTGAATTCTTCTCCCTGAAAGTCTAACTGACTTGTATCAGAAAGAAAACAACTCATTAGCAACATATTCCAATTGACTGAGCATTGTCAGAGTGCTGCATCTTCACCCCTTCTTTTTTCCTCTCTCATCCTACCTTGTTCCTCTTTGATCTCATGGGCATCATTGGCAACCACTCATTGGAGGTGGGATCAAATCGTTCAGTACTGCACAGCTCTGTGATCTCATCCCGTCCACCTGCCACGTAGATTTTCCCTTGATAGACAGCACAGCCAAAAGTTTCCCTGCAGGACCTCAGAGGAGGACAGGGACTCCACACATCCTCTGTGGGGTCATAACGTTCAACTAGAGAGAAAAGACATTAGAACATTACAGCACAGTCAAAAGGATGACAATATGTAGATGGATGGAAAAAAACACAAGAACTCTAGTCAGCCCCCAGGCATTCCCAGCCTAGGATCCCAGCTCTGATGAAGAGGGCCAGTTTGGGGGGAAGATTAAGGCTGCTCCCTCTGATACTGTCTCACAAGTTAGGAAGTCTCCAGACAGCCTCAGCTTCCCTAAGTGGCACCCTGAGTATCACTCACTCATCTAGGAATTTACCTGAAACTACAAGGAGACTATGTTCTCAGTTTAATAGAAACCTGAAACTCAACAGGTCTAACACTGAACTCTTTATTTTTATCCCCAAACTTCCCTTCTTCTGAACTTCCCTATTACTTCACAGGTTGCCACTATCTTCCCAGGTGCCCAGGCTTGCAATCTAAGGATCATTCTTAACTTCTCACTCTCTCTTATCCCCCATATCCAATTAGTTGCCAAATCCTGTCATTTCTACTTCAAAACATATCTCCTATATGCCCCTTCTCTCCTTTGACACTGCCACCACCCTGGCACAGACTGTCATCACCTCACACGCTGAACTATTGCAATAGTCTGCTGGTGCTGGGTGGTTTCCCTGATGTAAGTCTTCCCTCAGCTGTCAAATGAATCATCCTAAAGCACAAGTCTGACCATTTCACTCCTTCTTCTTCCCCATGCAATAAACTCCATTGACTTCCTATTATCTCTGGGAACAAATATTAAAAGTATAAAATCTTCTGGCTTTCAAAATCCTTCATAATCACATCTCTTCTTACCTTCCCCGTCTTGTAGAACCTTCCTGCACTCTGTGATCCAGTGACACTGGCCTCCTTCCTGTTTCTCTGCACTGACTGTCCTTATGCCTGGAGTCCTTTCTCTCTCCACCTCCACCTCTTCGTTTTGCTCTAGTCTCAGCTAGAGTCCATTTCGTGCAAGAAGCCTTTTAGGGTCCTCCTTAATCTTAATGCCTTCGCTCTGTGATTAGCTCCAATTTACCCCATATACATTTTAATTACACATAATTCTTTGCAAGTTGCCTCTCCCATTATACTCACTCATTCCTGAAGAACAGGGACTGTTTTTGCCTTTCTTTGTATCTTCACTGCTTAGCACAGTACTTGGCACATAGTAGGCACTCAATAAATGCTTGTTGACTCTTGACTTAGCCTATTTGTCCTTAGGGTAATTCCTTAAGTTTAATAACATTTAGTGATCATTTATCAATCATCTACTAGGTGCCAGGCACTGTTCTAGTTTGGAGGGATACAAAGAAACAAAACCAAACCATAGCTTTGTCTGCTACCCTCCTGTGTAAATTATAAAGCTGTATGAAGGAGGATATATTGTTATTTGTGGGAGAGTGGCTAGAGAGTTGGTCTTTAAGGAAGCCCCAGGATCAAACTCTGACCCAGACATAAGCTGGCTAAGGGACCCTAGCCAAGGCATTTACCTTCTTAGCGCTCCAGAAATTCCTTGCATCAGTAGGGAGTTTCCTCATAGGGAAAAATCTGTAAGGTACCATTCTGGCCTTTTTGGGAAGTCTGTCACAAACCTTAGTGTGCTCTATACTTTATACACACATAAAAACACATATTTTTGACTGGACTGTGTGGGAAGTTGGAAAGTTCCTGGTGAGCTTCCTATTATTTCAGATTGTCACCTTTTTTTGCAATATGTAGTCTGAGAGGTGCCTGTTGTGTTATATAACAGAGTGTACAATACTTAATAGGTGCTTAATGAAGGGCGCTTGATTGATTACCTGACTCTGTCAGTGATAGGATGACCTGTGGGTAAGTTTATCTATGCAACAACCTTTCTTGACCTTCAGCTGGAATGTGGAGTTGAGACCCTTTGGAGAGAGATAGGAGATATCTTTGAAAGGGAGGAGGAGACATCTTTGTAAGGGAGGAGACAGTCCCTGTTTGCAGTCCCTGACAAATACCTAGTATATACTGCTGCATGTCCTGATTTCTCTGTTGGAAATAATGCAAATCTTAGTTTCTTTACCTGTAAAATTAAAAGTCTGGAGTAGAGAGGTGACTTCTAATTAGAGCCCCCTCCAGCTCTAATACCGTGTTTCCCCGATAATAAGACCTATCCCAAAAATAAGCCCTCCCCTTACTGTGTAAGATTCCTCTAAAATAAGCCCTCCCCCGAAAATAAGCCCTATTGAGATTGCTACTGTAGTGAAGGTGATCCCCTGAGCTACACGCTACATTACAGTACCCTCTGTATGCACCGTCCCTCCCCCCCCACCCCGTGAAATGCACGCCGCGCTCCGAGCTTCAGATTGGCCAATATCAGGTGGCAAAGTGATCACCATCCTTGCAACTCCCCATACTCCCATATAGGACAATCATCCCTGGTCTGCCACCCCAAAGTCTCTCATCACTGTGAGAACTAGTTCTCGTCCTATTCGCTAAAACCTGTAAGAGTGGGGTGCCCAGTCACCCTCTCCAGCCCCTCTACACTTATGGTCAATGTGTCCTTTGTGTCTCTGCCATGTCTCCATCCCTCAGCAAATGATTTTTGCCCCAGGTGAAAAAATTTCCAAGTTCAATTCTGTATGACAGTTTCCTTCTGTATTAGTTACCTGATTGTAGGGGAGAGTGACCATCTGAGCCTCCAATGGCATAAAGGTAGCCACCCAGGGCAGCCACACCCAAACCTGATCTTCGATAAGTCAGAGGAGCTACCTTGCACCACCTGTTCTCTTCCGGATCATACCTGAAACCAGAATGGTAGACACAATGTGAAATACTATAAAGTATTGATTCTGGTTTCTGACCTATGTAACTAATGGGTCTAGTTATTTTCTTTTAAGAAATTGGGGTTAAGTAACTTGCTCAAGGTTACATGGCCAGTTATTATTTCTGGGTATGGTGCTAAGTATCTGAGCCTGGATTCGATCCCAGGTCTCCTGACTCTGGGACCGGCGCTCTTACTCACTGTGCCATCTGGCTGCCCCTTAGTTATTTTATTACAATTACCCAGAAGGCAATGAAGTTAACAAGTTAGGATGTATTTTTAATAACCTACTTCACTATCCTTCCTGAAATCCCACCTCTGTGGGAGTTTTTCTTAGATCATTTCACACTACTCACTTTTTCTTCTTTTCTGACCTCACAAGGCACAATCTCTTTTGTCTCCAATGTTCTTCCTACTCACCTCTTTCTCTTGGAATCCCTACATCCCAAGGTGCTACCTCCTACATGAGGCTTTTACTAATGCTGTCCCTCCCCACTCCTCATTGTTAATCCTCTTTCCTTTTTGAAATTATTATCTACAATTTTTATATACTTTGAATAAAATGATGTTTCTGCTGGTAGAATGTAAGCTCCTTGATGGTAGGAATTGTTTAATTTTTGTTTTTGTAGCCCCAGTGCCTAACATAGGGTCTGCCACATGGTAGATGCTTAATAAATGAAAGTGGGCAAGGAGCATATCCTCATTTCCCCCATCAACTCTACCTATCCCATAGGTTTATGAAAAGAGTGCCTTGTAAAACTTTAATTTCTGTATGATTGTGAGACTTTTAAAGTTTTGGTCTGAATATGATTTCATTAATATATGGAGCTCCCAGTGAGGAAAAATCTCTCTATCAATGCAAATAAGCACCAGCTCTGCCATTTATAATTTTAGAGAGTTGCCTGAATTTTGAGAGATTGTCCAGTTTTTCCAGGGTCACATAGTCACTGTTGCAGATGTGGGACTTCC
Organism: Petaurus breviceps papuanus; assembly: GCF_028583685.1. NCBI lineage: Eukaryota > Metazoa > Chordata > Mammalia > Diprotodontia > Petauridae > Petaurus > Petaurus breviceps. Next base: position 1,235,337 of record NW_027187234.1, read on the forward strand.
AGGAAAGTCTTCATCAATATACTATGCCATACAACTGATCATAGGAGTTATTATGATTGCTGTGATGATTCAAGTTTCAGATGGGGATTAGACTAGGTGACCTCTGTGATTATTTATAGCTCCAACATTACATGACTAGAGGTTGAGGTTAATTCAGGTAGTGAGTGATGGGGTCGAAAACATGATATGGGACTCCTTCTGCCTGTCTTGATGTTTGAGCTACTGACAATAGTCTTACATTATGAGGCCCCAGACTGGGCTGACCACACATTTTCCTACAAAGATGAGCTTTGGGAAGCTGTATGCATCAAGATGTCAACAAACCTATCTCCTGCTGGTCAGTCTGTTTTCTCTGATGGCCATACCTTTCCACAGAACTGAGGCAGGTTAGTCCATTATGACCTCCCACACAGTACAGGAAACCCCCTAGCTCGGCGACACCTGCACCTCTTTTGCTTTCTGCCAGTGGGGCCACATCATGTCTCCATTCATTGATCTTGGGATCATATCTAGAGTGGGAGAGAAGAGATACAAGGTGATGCCAACACCTCTGTATGTGTCAAAGTCTTTCTCATTCATGCTTTTATTTAGATTTACAGACTGATTTAAAATCACTGCCTTCATTCATTTATTCATTCATTCATTGTTTATTTATTTATTAAGCACCTGCTACGAACCAGACACTAAACTAGGTGTTGGAAAAGCAAAGACAAAAATCAAAGTTTCTGTCCTGGGGGTACTTAAATTCTATGGGAAGGGCTGTGAGAAGCAACCTGTACACAGTCAAGTAAATGAAAAATATATGGAGAGTAAATGCTAATTCATTTTGGAGTAGGGATGGGGAGGTAACAATAACTGAGGGGATCAGTAAAGGCTTCATGTAGAAGGTGGTAACTTGGACTGAACTTTGAAGGAAGTAAGGGATTTTCTGAGTTGGCAGCAAAGAGGGTATGCATTCCAGGTGTGGGGAAGATAGTCTGCAAACATATGGAGACAGAAGATGGGCTATTGTGTACGAATTGCAGGAAGCAGGCCACTTTGCCTGAAAGGTAGAGTTCATGAAGGAGTTCAACGTTCAATAAACCTGGAAAGGGAAATTGGATCCACATTATGAAGGTTTCTTAGATCCAAAGATCCCATATGAACTCTTCCATTTAGTATTTAAAAGCCTTCACAATATGGCTCCAGTCTCCAGGTTTCTTGAACATTATTTTCTTTCCTGCATTCTGCAAGGGAATGGCAGGGTCTGTCCTGTCCTTTAGGAATATTAATTTGGCAGCTATTGATTTAAAGAAGGGAAAGACTTGAATCAGGGAGACCCATTATAAGGTTGCTTCCAAAGTCCAGATGAAAGACAATGACAACCTGCACTAAGGGAGTGACTGTGAGTGGAAAGAAGGGTATGAATGTGAGAGATACCATGGAAACAGAATCCATAGTATAGAACCTTTTGTAAAACATAATTGATACCAATTGGCTAATTGATATTGGGAAGATGTCAGTTTTTCTATACATATTAGGAGCTCAGTGGATGGAGACTCAGCACCCCAGACCCTTAGAATTTCCTCTATATCATTTGAAGAAGAAGCAATCAGTTGCCCCTTGGGGGCCTAGCCTGCCAATGCCAGTGAGAGCTGAGGACATTGAGCCCAAGGAGACGTTACACTTACACAGAATTTTTCAACTTAGCCCAGAGACTTGGTTCCTCATTTGCATATGAGGAATAAGAATTTGGGAGAGCTGAGAGTGACTCTAAGGTTTCAAACCTGGACGACTAGGGGAATTGTAGTATCCTCAGCATAAACAGGGAAGTTAGGGAGAGGTGGAGATTTTGAAGATAAATGATGGCAAAATAAGATTCATCCAAAAATACCAAGAAAAAGGACTTGCTATTGGAAATAGCAAGCAAGTGGGATATAGCTCTCCATGCTACTGAACAAAATATAAAATTCTGACTCAGGCATTCAAGGGCCACCAAAATTTGACTTCAATATATCTGTTACATATGATCCATAGTATTATAGATTTAGAGCCAAAAGACAGTTGAGAGGCCATCTCACTCATTTTACTATTGAGAAAATTGAGACCTAGAAAGGTTAAGATCACATAGGCAGAAAATGGCAGGGTCAGAATTGGAACCAGATCCTTTGATTCTAATCTAGCACATGTTGCACTGTAACACTTTGCTTCCCCTTTCACATATCCTGCAATCTACATTACAGGTGAACTAGACAATTCTTTTATCCTGCTTTCATCCTTCCCTTTCTTATCTCTTTGCTGTAGCTTATGTTATCTACCATACTGAGAATGAACGGCATGTCCTTACTCCACAATCTCTTCCCATTTGTTTGAAGTTGATCCCTTTCTAACTGTGATGTCATGTTTTCCTTGACTTTCCCTTACCTCCTTCCCTCAGCACATTGAAAATGATTTCTTTAGCCTTAAATTTCTACTAACACATTGGTTAGGTCTTCCCATTGCATTCATTCCACTGTCCCTTGAATCATAACTATTTGTGTATTTGTTCTTTCTGTGATATTATAACTTCCTTGAGATGTGCTGGATCTATTCCCATATCTCCAGTACCAACCAGGTCTTTTGCACATAGTAGGTGTTTAATAAATGCTGCTGTTTGTTTTAATTTCTTTCCTAATACCCACAAATATGCATCAGAAGAGAGGCTAAAATCAACAATGACATAATGTTATCCTTTACAGTTTTCAAAGTGTGCTTACATACATTAGCAAGAAAAATAGCCTTTCTGACCCATCATATGTAGGATGTTCTATTTGAATTGATTCTCTAGCAGCAGGATGGTTGACACAGCTATCCACAGTCTCTCTCTCTCTAGTTCTATTTATAACTAGCTACACACATTTACGAACATCTAGTTAAGGCTAAGAGTACTTCATGTAACTGGGGAGCAAACAAGGTTAACTCATCATAGGAGGATGAACTCTCTAGCCTTGTCCACCTTAGTTCCATGCTTTAAGCACTGAAACACAAATTGTTTTATGATGTTGAAAGAAGACTCCAAATCAGCAGCATGTAAAGCATCTTGGATATTTAAATGCCACAAAAAGATCACATTCCTAAAATGTAAGCCCTTTCTGGAATAAATCTTTGCTAAACTAGAGTTCTCAGACATAGCAGAATGAAGTGATATTTTAATAAAAAAAAATAAGGCAACTGCTCATCAGAGCTGTTATCAAGGCTGTTATAGGCAGCTAGGTGGCATGGTGGACAGAAGACCTTAGTTCAAATCCAACCTTAGACACTTATTAGCTGTGTGACCTTGGGCAAGCACACCTTTGTGTGCTTCAGTTTTCTCAGCTGTGAAACATGGATGACAGCATCAACCTTATAGAGTTGTTGTGAGACCAAATGAGATATTTGAAGAGTGCTTAGCACATACAATGTCTGGCATTTAGTAGGCACTATGTAAATGCAAGCTATGATGAATCTGATCATGATGATGTCAACCCGAATGAGGAAGATTTAGAGCATTTGATTCCTCTTCTATAGTTCATGTCAAGCCAAGTTTAGCATTGTGGTTTTCCTATATCTTCTTGCACATAGTCGTCACTGGGAAATCTTTATCAAACATGACTGACAGTTCCATGATAGCTGGTAATGAATGCCTGTCACCTTATTTAGAGATATCCAGGGAAAATTCATCCTTTAGCCTCCATAATCTCTCTTCTTCGTGCACCTTCCCCCATCCCAAATCTGTATACAGCACTAGAGACATTTTAAATAAGTGCTTAGCAGCAGTTTTAGAGAGACGTTTTAGGATTATGCCCAAGCCAATTATGAGGGAGAGCAATCTGGCCCTGAGAGGACTATAATGTAGCTTTGGAGTTGGGACATCTAGATTAAAATCCCACCTTGGTTACTAGTCACATGCATGACTTTGGACAAGGTACTTCCATTCTTCAGGCTTCAGTTTTCTTCTATTTAAAACGAGAGGTTCCTTTTATTTTTAAATGTATGTGATCATATGTCTGGTATGAAGAATAAGTTTAATAACCTTATTTCAAGACTTACAGTTAATTGTGCTTGATGTTAGAAAAAGAAGCAGTACGTAGTTTAAACGTATTTATTTCCCTCTGTTTCCCCTTATTTGCAACCCCCCACAATCCCCATTTGCTAAGAAGTATAAAAGACAAGTATGGCTGACTTGCTAGGTCTTGACTGTGCTAGGTATTTCATTTTGATACAAAATTACAACTGGCATCATTCTTTGCTCCCTTTTGGAAGATCTCAAAATACAAGGGTTTCCTCTTTCCCAGTAATCCAAGAGGATATATCATGGGACCTTTGAACCTTTTGGTAGATAAAGGCAGGGACAAGTTGTCTCCTTCCTTGTCCTGAGAGTCTGATAACTTGGGACTCTCCAGTGTCTCTATTTCAAGAATGCATGATTCAGAATTTAGAAGATTAGGTTGTCAATTCCACATTTTTCTGGTGTGAAAGGTTTCTTTTTGAGGCTGGAGAATTTTCTCTTGGCTGGTTGAATTATATGTCACAGCCAGGGCTGTGCTCAATTTGGAAGCTGAATAAGGTTGACAAGGATGAGTTATAGAACACCAGACCAATGAGCTACATTGTCAAGCACACATATTAAACACAATCCACACATTTTTTTTCTCTCCTTCTTCCCCTTCCATAGAGGAACTCCTTACCTTTCCACACTGCTAAGGCAAGTGGTTCCATCATAGCCACCAACTGAATAAATGCAGCCATTCAAGGGAGCCACCCCTGTGCCACATCGGTGCTTACACGAAGCACCTAGCAATTTCCATTCATGGGACAGTGGGTTGTAACACTCCACCCCGCTGATGACATCACTAGCCAAATGACATCCTCCAACTGGAAAGAGAAATGGCGATTGTGTTAGGTGGGAAACAGGGAGAAAAAGCTGAAGGGATGATTTTAAATGAGACATTTAAATGAGAGTATTGTTCACTTTAATCAATCAGTAAATTTTTATTTAGTGCTTGCTATATGTTCTAGGCAATGGAGAGAAAAAAGAAGAAATAAATAGAATAACCCTTGCCCCAAGGAATTTAATTGTATGGTGTGAGAGAAGAGGGAACAAATTTACTTATAATAATATATGCAAAATAGATAATTTGAAAGGGGAGGGAAGAAACAAGTAGCTGTTGGGGTGGGAGGGCATCACCAAAGCCTTAATGTAGAAGAGTTTGGAAAGAACACAGGAATTCAAAGAGGTGGAGTGGAGGTGGGAGTGCATTCCAGGCATGAGAAATGGCCTTTGCAAAAGTACTGAGATAGGAGAACAATTGCTTCACCGATACCCTCACCCACTCAACAAACACAGAATTCACTAATGTCTTTGAATTATTCGGTTGTTGAGGTATGTTATACCCAATTTCTCTCCAAGTCCTATTTATCCTTCAAAGTCATTTAAAATCTGATTAAACAAAACAAAACATGGGATCATAGATTCAAACCAGAAGGGACTTCAAAAGTCACCCAGAACAGTTCTCGCATTTGACTTATGAGGGAACAGATGTCCCAAAAATGTAGGTGACCCAACCAAGGTCACTTATAAGTATGTAAGAGAACTGAGATTTGAGTCGAGGCCTTCTGATTCTAAATCCAGAGCTCTCTCCACTATACTATGCTACAACAGGAAACCTCTCCTTTCCAAATGAAAGAGATTCACTCACTCTTATTTTACTTAAAGAGAAAAAAATCTCCAGGAGAAAGTTTCAGAGGATAATACTCAAATACTTCAATGGATCTGTGAACTCATCAATGAAGACACCTCCTCCAGTAATACAGATCACAGCCTGTTCATTTCTGCCCATCCTGCTCAGCTTTGGTCCATGCCTTCACATAGGTTTGCCATAGAGAGTCCAGGCAACACACTGGAAGCCTCCTCACTTTTGTCTGACTGCAAAGATACCCGTACTCTTGCCATATAATCAGCCGATCTTCTCCTACCACATACATCCCTGATGATTTCCTTAACTCCTACACTTTGAAATTTATTGGTTCTCTGGTTCAACCTGTTCACACTACCATGTGCTTCTCCATTGTTCTTTGGGGTCACTGATTTTCAGTACTGCAGAGACAGCTGTGCTCCATGTACTGAAGTTGTATCCAAATAGTAACCAAGTCTTTTCACCTCTGCTCTCATGGCATATCTTCCACCCTTCCCTTTCTCTCCACTCACACAGCCACCAGCTCATCCTCACCTCACCTCCACATCCTCATCACCTACTACCTGCACAATTGCAATAGCTTTCTCTTTGGCCTGCCTGTCTCCGGTCACTGCTCTCTCCAAACCATTTACCCAACAGACAAAATAATATTCTCAATTTATAATAGCTCTCTTTTTCCATTATATAGTGTTTTCCCAAGTTCTTTCCTCCAAACAACCCTCTGAGATAGGTGGTATCAATGTTGTTCTCTTTCTTTTGAAGATAAAGAAATAATCTCTAAAAGATCATACCTTACTCATGTTCACATGGCCTAAATTGGATCCAGGATTTGAACCCAGGTCTACCTTTTCCAAGTCCAGACTTTATCTCTTTCACCAAGTAGCTTATCCCCCAAGGCCTACTGTTTTTTCTGCCAACAGATTCTTCTATCCTAGACCTTACAACTGTGGTCAAGTAATCTTTTTCCTGAAACTTAATTTCTTTATCTGTAAAACAGGGATTGTAATAATGCAAATACTTACCTAACAGTGTGATATTGCAGGGAAAGTGCTCAGGAACCTTAAAGTGCTACATAAATGTGCCATTATTATTGTTATTATTATGCATCTTCATTATTATTATGTGTCATTATTTCTGTTATTATGTATCATTATAATATGTCATTATTATGTTATTATAATGTATTATGTGTCATTATTATTGTTCCCTACTCTTAAAGGTTATGAGGAAATCTTTGTTAACTACTTAGAATAGAATTATGAACATTATTATGGTCATTACCATCAGAATCATTTACAACTGTAATAATGGCTTTAATGAGAACTAAAGTTCCTGCTCAATAGCATTTCTTTTTTCCTTTTCTTTCTTTTTTTTGAGCATCAGGAAAGAGACACTTCTAGCCAATGAATGTCTGAAGGATCATTCCCCCAGAAACATTTTAATTTTTCTGAGACAAAAACTGTCCTAAAAGTCCAACCTCTCAAAGTGTTCTTCAGATGGAAACCAAAGAACTCTCTTTTTAGGGAATGATTACTGAGAATTTGCTGGGATCTCACAGCATGGCCAGCAGGGTTGAGCAAATCTGCCCACTCCCACAGCTGGAAGGAAAATAAGAAAGATGCTTCAGAAATGTATCCATTGTTCAGGGACTCATGGAACCTCACAGGAATAAACAGTGTTGGTCTTTGAGTTGGGTTATTAGGGTAAGGACTCTGAATAAAAATGGAGGACAGTAGCACCTCTTTTCTTCCCAGAGATTTCACAAGAAGGAAATAAATAGAAGAAAATGAATAACTAATACAGGAATAATCAAATTAAATTGAAATTATCGTTGGGGTACTAATAATATTTCTAGCATAGCATTTATATGGGACTTTGAGGTTTACACAGTGCCTTAAGTATGTTATCTTATTTGATTTTCACAACATCTCTGTGATGTAAGTACTCATATTTTTTTTTTCATTTTACCTATGAGGAAACTGAGGCTGAGAGACATTAAGGGACTTGTCCAGAGTCACATGGCTAGTAAGTACCTGAGGGAGAATTTGAACTCAGTCTTCCTTGAAGTAAGCCCAGCAGACTATCCACTCCATCAAGGAAAACCTTATGTTCTTTTTTTTGGAGGGGGTAAGGCAAGGCAATTGGGATTAAATGACTTGCCCAAGGTCACATGGCTACTTTTGTGTTAAGTGTCTGAGGCTGAATTTGAACTCAGGTCCTCCTGACTCCAGGACCAGTGCTCTATTCACTGCACCACCTAGCTGTCCTGAAAACCTTATGTTCTAATGGGGAAACAACATGTAAACAATGTACAAACCAATTATATCCTGTATACAATGGAGGTCTTTTTAGAAGGAAGGTTCAGTGAGATCATTTTATGGAGAAGTTACAGAAGGATGCAGACTAAAATTGGGCAGGTTGAGAAGGTTTGGGTTGCAATCTGCCCTATTAGAAGTAATACATGCCTTTGAGATACCAGGACTAACAAAGTCAGTCAGTTAGTGAATTAATTAGCATTTATAGTACTGCTACTATATATCAGGCTACTACTATGTGCTAAATGCTGGAGATACAAACAAAGGTGAAAAAACCAGTCCCTGCTCTCAAAGAGTTCACATTTTAATAGGTAAATGCCAATAATGTGGGTAGTTTTAGAAGAAAGGCACTAAAATTAAGAACTTAAACTTCAAGCAGTAAAGTAAGCCATTGCAATCTGTTTGATGAGTCATAGATTTCTTCTGGGTGACCTACAGAGAAGGAGTTAACTCAACTTGCTGTCTCTGTCCCCTGGACTACTGAAGGAAAAATCTGAAGGGAAGAGGGAAATAACAAATACTGTGTTCCTGTATGTAAGGTAGGTATTGGCATATGCCCCTGTGGGTATATGGGCCTATTCTAAGATATTTAAAGTGTATGGACAGTTAAGAATGTGCATTAGACAGAGAATCCTACCAGCAAATAGCAGATCCACCTGTTGGCCAACCTGGGCAGTCCTTTGCTGTATCTTCTGAGGGAGTGGGGTTTCTCGTGCTGGTTGTTGTTTCCTGCAGCAAACAGACAACATGCCATGCTCTCATGAGTCTAGTGGAGTAAAGTGTGCGCCTGTCTGCTGTGAGAAGAACCAGGAAAGAATTCTCGAGTTCATCTTGAGAGAACAACTGTTCTGGTCCTATATACAACCCTCATAGCAAAAAGGAAAAAAATACAGTTCCATCATCTCTATGATCTGTTATGTCAGGGAATATTTTAAAATGTTTAAATGTTTCTAACAGTTTTGCAGAAATAGACTTTAGGTAATAACAGCAATTTGCATTCATATAACACTTTCAGGTTCTTTGGGGATTTCTTTTTTTGGAGGGGGGAGAGGATAGGAATAGGAGAGAGTGAGGCTCTGGCTTTTTTTTTGTCTTTTTGAATTTTTCTAGTCCTTTAATTAGTATTACCTCAGGAAATGGGTCAGAATTTTCAGGTGCTTGGAAATTTTGGATTTAATGAGTGTCTGAAGTCAAGGTAGAAGAAGACTTAATGGGAATGGGGCCATCCACTCATATGACCTATAGCAAATCACTCCACATTTCACCTTTCTTGTAAAAATGATGGGTATCATAAAAGTCGCATATGTAGTGTTTTAAGGTTTAGAAAGCACGTCCTGCATAATATCTCATTTGAAACTCACAACAATCCAGAGAAGTAGGAACTTTAGGTATCATTATCCCCATTTCCCAGAAGAAAAAATGAAGGTTCACTGACTTATTCATGGTCATATAGCTAGGAAATATCAGGGTTGAGATCTGAACCCACATCTTCCTGACTCCAAGTTCAGTATTCTGACCATTAGGCAGCACTGTCTCTACATAATTGACTAGATGAGTTCTAAGTTCAAGAATACTTGAACTAAATCTGATATGAAGACAATATAAAACAATATGGACTCTAAAAATCACCTATGCCACTGTAGAGGATGGAGTTGAAGGCTAAATAATAGGGGCACAATTTCCTTTCCCCATCTGGATTTAAGTCTTCAGTACTCACCCTTTTATCACCCCCATCTCAAGCTTTCCCAGGCGCCAGTCAAACAAAGAGCAAAGAGCTGAGCTTGCACAGGGTACTTATGCTGATAGGAGGCTGTTCACCTTTTATAGTAGAAAGCAGAATCCCGAAATAGGAATGCAGTCCCAGCTTCAGAAGATGGGGCCCAGCCCCAAGGGTTTGTACTGGAATGCCAGTTGTTTCACACTTCCATCTCTGAGCAGTTTCCTGAGTCAGGAGACTCCCCAAGGACCTGGGATAGTTAGAGAAAGGAATTTGCCGCTACAACCAGAACCACTGCTGTTTGAGACTCAGCAGGAGTTTCAGGTTTCTCCATCTGCTCACCCCCATACAAACTGGATGCACTCTTTAATAATGGTATGGTCTAGACGATTAAAAACATTGATATGCCAATCTTTCTCTAAGAAGATAAAAGGATTGCCTTCAATTTAAGGAAAATATTTGCTTTGAATTATGTCTTATGTCTCCAGTGGGGGGGATGCATCACATTGATACATCCCCAGCAGAGACGTTCACACTGTCTCAACCTTAGCCTCCCTTGTGATTGTGAATGTGTGAATTGAAGGTAGACTGACCCCCTCAGGTGCAGTATCTCCTATCACTGGGGTGGGATCTAGGTGGCTAATAAAATGTGGGTAATGGTCTTCTAGTTACAGGTCAGTAGAGATCTTGGGGCCTCAGCCAGAAGACTGGGGCTCCGGAGAGTCCAGGCTCCAGAGAACTGAAGTCTAGGGATTCTAAACATACAGTATGAAACATACAGGTCAGAAAAACAAGGAGGAAAAAACCACTGAGAGTGGTCTGTAGACCTCAGAGTAGGAAAATCAAATTAAATTAAGAACTATAAAAACTCCTGGGGCTAAAATCCCAATCTTAGCACTAGAAGGGACCTTAGTGATCACCTAACACAGAAGCTGTTTCCCTGATGCATGAATCAATTAAATTGGCAACAAACATTTTTTAATCACCTATTGTATGATGGGTCCTCTTAGCACCAGAGATTTGAAGATGACCCTTCTCTCAAGAAACTTATGATCTAAAAGGAGGAAGGATCGATAAAAAATTGATTGTGATACAAGAGAGTTAGAAAAGTTTAGGGGGAATATCCAGGCAATGGTCGATGGGAAATGTGATTATGGAGAGATGGCTTACAACCAAGAGTGTGTGTGAAGGATGCAGTGAAGACCTCGTGGAAGATGTGGAATCTGGATTTGCCCTTGAAGGAAATAAGGGGCTTCAACAGATATACATGAACTTGGAGACCATTCCAGGCATGGTTGTCATTCTTACTCATGGCTCTATCTCTCTTATTACATTAATGTGTCATCCATATCTCTCCAAGTTCCATATAAGAATAGTGGGAGATATATTATCTCCAGGTAAACTATGTTTATATCATGATCTTCAAAGTGCTCAGGGGATATTGTTTTTTCTTTTAAAAATTTATTGTTATCTTTTGCTTTTATATCACTTTCATTTCCAAATAAATCACTCCCTCCTCCTTCTACCAGATAATTTTCCATTTTACATTATGAGGACATCTTGCTTTAAAAACCTCTACTCCAGGAGTCAGGCTCTGGACCTGGTTTGGTTACTGATGATTCGTTCATTCATTCGTTCACTCAATAAATATTTATTAAATTTCTTCTATGTGCCAGGCACTGTGCTAGGGATGTAAGGAAAGTAAAGATGCACACACCCACAAAATCCTAGCTCTCCTACCTCCAAAATAGCCCAGACAGATGAACAAAGAAAAACAATTCTCTACGCTCAGAGAGCTTACATTCTATTGACTCTTGCCAATAGATCGGTGATGTTCCAGTCACAGGACTGCATGACACTAAAGGGGCAGAATTGTGGGGAGAAATCGTTGTGGGGAAAGGGGACAAACATTTATTAAGTACCTACTATGTGCCCTGCACTATACTAAGAGCTTAATAAATATTTCAGTTGATCTTCACAACCCTGTGAGGTAGATGCTATTATTGTCCTCATTTTATAGTTAAGAAAATCAAGGCACACAGAGGTTAAATTATTTGCCCAGGAGCTAGTAGTAGTAATAATAATAATAATAATAACTAACACTTATATAGTGCTTACTATTTGTCAAACACTGGGTTAAATGCTTTACAATTATTACCTTGTTTGATCTTCACAATAACCTGGTAGGAAGGGGCTGCTATTATCATCCCCATTTGACAGATGAGAAAACCGAGGCAAACAGAAATTAGGTGACTTGCCCAGGGTTATACAGCTAGTAAGTATCTGAGATTGGATTTGAACTCAGGTCTTCTTGACTCCAGGCCCGGCACTCCATCCACTGTGTCACCTATCCAATGGTTTGCCTCTTGGAGCCAGGGGGAGTGGGAATGTGGACTCTTATTCCATCCGAGTCTGATTAGATAAAAAGGAATCCAAGCTCCCTAAAGGGATCGCTAGAGTGCCTGTACTAGAAGACTGATCCTGAAGAAGTCAATCATTGTTAATTTTTGTGAAGTGACTGCTTCCATGAGGACAGAGGGTTGAAATCCCATCAGTTCTGTCATTTCTGTGGGAAGGAAAAAGGCTGTGTTCACAGTCTGGTGTGGCCTTTCTCCAACAGCTGGGTCAGATGCAGAGCACTCCCTTGGCCACTGGGCAAGAGGCTCTTCCTTTATTAACTTATGTCTAAGTGGCCATTCTAATTCAACAATGAATGCCGGCATTACTAGGTATTATAGGGTGGGAATGACGCATTATGGTAGAGTGGAAAGAACACAGATTTTGAAGTCAGGGGATCTGGGTTTGAATTCCGACTCTGCTACTTATCACCTAGGTGACCATAAGCAAGTCACTTCATCTTTATGTGCCTCAGTTTCCCTCTTGGTAAAATAAGGGGGATTAGATCTTTAAAGTGTGTGTGTGTGTGTACACGCTCGAGTGCGCGTGGGCGGTCTGCTCCTGTGCTTTAATCACTATAGAGAACTCCCGCTATGGAAACTCCTTCCACTGATATAGATCTGTAATTTACAACTTATACTCTTTGTTTGTGGTCACTGTCCGAGGTCAAATGACCTAACCTTGAAAGAGCTACATTGTGTCAGGGATGGAATTTGAACCCAATTCTTTCTGACTCTGTGCCCAGCACTCTAGTAGTTAGAGTCTAGCTGCTAGTATCACAGTGCCTCTCAAGACTCCTTACAACTCTAACATTCTGTGAAACAAGAAATAAGACTCTTGACCTTGGGGAACTTGAAATGGGGGGAGGAGCTGAAGAGAAAGAAGATATATGTTGTTAATAAAATTGAAATTCATAGAGAGGCACCAGCAAGTGAAATAGAATCATATTTGGAGCTGAGAATGACTTAGAACATATAAGGGTATGTTCTAGATAGACTATGGATTCAGAAAGCTTAAGTTGGAAAGGTTTTGGGGTACCCCATCTAGTTTGAATCCCTTATTTGACAGATAGGTAAACTAAACCCAGAAAGATAGCTATGGGATCCCTACGTGGAACGATACTGAGTCAGAGGAATTGGGGTGCAAATACTGCCTTTGACATTCATTCTGTGTCACCTTGGGCAAATCCCTTAACTTCCCTTGGTTTTAGTTTTCTCATCTGTAAAACGAAGAAGGGTGGAACAGATGATTTCCAAGGTGCCTTTCAGTTTTCTATCTGTGAATCTTTGATCCTACACTTCACTCTACTCTGATATTCTTCAAACTAGAGTTAAGGGAATATAATGGGAACAAGTTGATGCTTAACTAATCGCTTATTTTTAGTTTTATATTGATGTCTTTTGCTTTTCACACAATTATTCCCTAATATAATACCCCCCAACACGTAGAACACTACCTTGTAACAAAAAAGATACAAGCCTAATTTTAAGCTCAATTGTATTTTCTCTGTTTTCCTCACTATTTGTTACTGTCTCAATCTCTGCCCTCCTTTCTGAACCTCACTGAGTCTCTGTCTTCATCTATATTTCAGTTTCTTCCTCTTTCTCTCTCCCTTTTCCAATTTTTTGTCTTTCCATCTCTGTCCCTGTCTCTCTCCCTCTCTTTTTTCAGCAAGCAATTGTAAAAGATGAAACTTATATAGCTAAGCAACATTTATAAAATGGAGAATTCAGGAATCATGTGAAGATGATCCTTCCCTGATGTCAGAATCTAAGTAGCAGCAACAGACTCAGGGTGATCCTAGGGCAGACAGTTCCTTCTGTAAATCTAATTCATCAAAGCTGGCCACCCTCCCGGGGCATCATTCTGACCCTGTTTGTTGGATTTGGGTTTCAGCGCTTGGCAATGACTGGGCTGTCCTTGCTGAAATGTAATTTTATTTTATTAGTAACTTTTCTCTAGTGACAGGTGCTCTTGCTCACATCTCTGGTGGGGAGTCATCCTGGTTGGAAGAGAGAAAAGCCTGGGTGATTTTCTTACTTCTTTCTCTCCTATACCACCAGCCCTTTCTCTTTTGAGGCACTGCTACTAAGTACAGAGAAATCACTGGATTTGAAGTCCAAAGACCCGAGTTAAAAACTTAGGCCTGCTACTTACTACCTATATGACGTTGGGAAAGTATTTTGACTTCCCCTTATTCTAGGCTTCCTTAACTATAAAGTATGTTGGAGGCAGGAGGGTAGGTGCAGCGGCATTTTAGTTAATGTTTGTAAAACCGTGGTCATTCTGAAAATTGAACAATTGGCTCTCTAAGGTTCTAAGGCACTCTAAATCTATGATCCCAAGTGGTGAGATATCTTTAGATCTTGAAAAAGGAGATGGGATACTTTCCTATTTCTTTTTACTACTCCCATTTCATCCCAATCACTAGGCTGGTTATAAATCTTTCCCTTCTAACAAAAGACAGTAAAAACCTCAGACTATGTCAAGACACCTTTCACATGCTAGGACTTGTCACTGCCCTAAATAGCAGTACACCTGCCTCTTCTCCCTTCCCCCCTGCTTGGGGTCTGGAACAGCTGCTGGAAAAGCCAAAGGCTCTGAAGTTTCAAAATATGTACGTGATGATTCTCCCAGCCCTTCAACACTTCCCCCTCCTATCTTCAACCCTTCCTCCATTCTTTCTACATTCCAAGCTCATCAGCTATGTCTTCTCTTCTCAGAGTGAATGAATGAGTTGATCTGGCCCCCAGCTGAGAGATGACATTCCTCACTGAAATCAGAATTACTCAGATTAGCTACATTCACCAAGATATACACACTTGGGCATGAACATATACATGACCCAAGTAAAGACAGTGTTATTACAACAGTGACTCATACTAGAGGAAAATTATTTCTGTGTTTAACTCTTCCCTCTCCTTACCTTCCCCAAGGTTCTTGGAATATTTTGCTTTATACTGGATGATATTAAAAAAGAGAAAAACTAGACCAAACCCAAAGCTGTTCTAACAGTGTCTAGTCCTTTATGTTCCTTTTAATTGCCCTATAAAGTAATGAGAGAAAGATTTGTTATTGCCATTTTACAAATGGATTAACTAAGACCCTGAAAGACTTGACTTTAATGAAGACATTCTGGGAGCAGCAGAAGCCAGGGCAGAAGTAAGATTTTTTAGTTTCTAGGGTCATTGGACCACATTGCCTACAATCAAACCTGTCAGAGTTGGGGGGGGGTCTGTTTGACATTGGTCAGAAGGAGATGCCTTGGAGAGAGGGGAATAGTCAGGAATCCCTATACCTTTTCAAGGCCTACCCCTCCACTTGCACTAGAGACCAATTTCATCCTGTCTTCTTGAACAGATTGCTACCCCTGACATCCCCACTCTATTTATCTTTATTCTCTTTTCACCTATTGGATCCTTCTCTACTGCCTACACAATGCTCATGTGTCACCCATCCTCAACCCCCCCCCCCCCACTTAATTCTTCCACCCTCTCTAACTATTGTCACACATTTTTCTGCCCCTTGTGGCCAAACTGCTTGAGAAGATAACCTACAATAGGTATCTCCACTTTCTCTCCTCTTATTTTCTTCTTAAACTCTTACAATCTGGCTTCTGTCCTCACCATTCCACCAAAATTGCTGTCTTCAAAGTACTCAATGATCTCTTAATTGCCACATCTAATGGCGTTTTCTCACTCTTCAGTCTTCTTGACCTCTCTGCAGTCTTTGATACTGTAGATCACCATCTTCTCTTTGATGTTCTTTCTCTCTAGGTTTTCCCAGATAGCTCTCTCTCTCTCCTGTTTCTCCTACCTGTCTGACCACTCCTTAATACCTTTTGCTTGATCTTCATCCAGGTCATGCTTACTAACTGTGGGTGTCCCACAGGGCTCTGTCCTGGGCCCTCTTCTCTTCTCCCTCTATATTACTTCACTTGGTGATCTCATTAGCTTCCATGGATTTAATTGTCATCTCTGGGATTCAGCCCCAACCTCTTTGCTGTTCTACAGAATGGCATTTCCAACTGCCTTGCAGGCATCTTAAATTGGATGACCTGTACTGACTATCTTTCTGATCCCTCTCCTTTTCAAACTTACAACTGTTCAAGGCACCACCATACTCTCAGTTCTCAGGCTTGAAACTTAGGTGTCATCCTTGGCTCCTCACTCTTTCCCCCTCCTCTCCTCCATTCCTCCCCAATCCAATCTGTTGCCAATTGTAGGTCCTCATCTCATGCCTGGACTACTGTGATAGCCTCCTAGTTGTTCTGCTGCCTCAAGTCTCTCTCCTCTCTAATCCACCATTCATTCTGCCTCCAAAGTGATTTTCCTGAATTGCAGGTCTGAATTCCAAAGGACATATCATGAAAAATGTTATCTACTTCCAGGGAGAGAAGTGATGAGCTGTGAGTACAGATTGAAGCATACTTTTTCACTTTTTTTTATCTTTCTTGCTTTTTTTGCAACATGACCAACATGGAAATATTTTGCATGATTTCACATGTAGAATTGATATAATATTGCTTGCTTTTTCAAGTGGGGAAAGGCTGGAGGGACACAATTTGGAGCTCAAAATGAAAAAAAGATTGAATGCTAAAAATCTTAAAAAAAATAAAGTGCAGGTCAGACTATGTGACATTTCCCCATAAATTCTAGTAGCTACCTATTGCTTCCAGGATCAAATACTAAATCCTCTGATTTAAAAGCCCTTTATAATTCAACCCCATTCTCTCCCTTTCTAGATTTCTTATACCTTATTCCCTTTCCACCATATACTCTTTTTTTTAGTGACACTGGCCTTCTTATTGTTCCTTCAACAAGACACTCCATGTCTTGACTTTAGACATTTTCACTGACTGTTCCTCATGCCATACATGGACTCCCTCCTCATCTTGACCTATTGGCTTTCCTGGCCTTCAAGTCCCACCTAAATTCCCATGTTCTACAGGAAGGCTTTTCCCAATCTCTCTTATTATAGTGCCTGTATATAATTATAGTGCCTGTAATGGTAATTTGAAGATCTTCCCTTCCCTTGTATTGACAAGCTAACAGCTACTTAGCACTTAGTCTCAAGTTCATAATTTGTCAAGTAGTGAGACCCAGAACTTATGAATCCCACAGTGGGATGGACTTGTTGAAGTAATAGGAAGGGGTAGAACAGGGAGGAGCTAATATATAAGGAAAAGCCTAACCTGAGAGAGGCCAGGACTTCTGGGAGTGAGTATCTGGAGGCTGGGCTGCTATTGCTGGAGAGAGAGAAGAGAACTGAGAACTGAGAAGAGAAATAAGAACTGAGGACTGAACTGAGAAATGAGAAGAGAGGAGAACTGGGAGGAGGCATGGCTGTGATGTTGGTACTTTGTCAGATTTCTCTGCTAATAGAGGATGGTGCTGTTGTTATAGAAGCCTTGGGACCTTGCTGCTGGCTCAGAAGCTCTGAAAGAGGATTTTCTTGTTGTATGTTTACAGAAATTCTGGAGGAGGGTCTTACTGACAATTTCAGAGGCTCAGGGATTATGATGGTGATTTGTGTTGATTCCTCAGACCTTGTTATTGGGTCTATGTTGATTTCTCAGGCAGAAAGTGAATTGATGAGGATGCCAGCAATGTGTATGAATGTTATTGTGACTTTGTTAAGCTTTGTCTTCCCAGGAACAGAAACTGTGAAGGACTTCAGGCAGACCAGACACTGTGAGCTTCAGTATGGAACAGGAACTGGACAAGGAGCTGGACAACATGGAACTGGCAGGAGCTCAGACCATGGAAGCAGAACCATGGAAGCACAGAACCAGCCTTGAGTTAGGATAAAAAAGACCTCTCCTTGGGTGTTTAATGCAAACTGAGAAGATCATGATTTACTAGGGGTGGAGAACTTTGACCTTTACAATTAGATAATTGAGTTTAGGCCTTACTAATTTTTTTAAATTTTTTTATTAATTTGTTTGTTTCCTTTTAGTTTACAGGATTCAATTCCACAATTCCTTGAGTTTCACATTTTGTCCCCCTCCCTTCCCTCCCCCCCTCCCATGGCGGCTTATACTCAAGTATAGGATCTGTAAATACTTTCACATTATACATTAGTCAGGTTATAAGGATGGATTGTACCAGCTGGAATGAAAAATGGTAAAGAGGACATAAAACCAAATAAGAGAAGGAAAAAATCAGGTATTTTGCTTCCACCTGGATATAAACTTAGTGCTTTCTAGTTCTTTCTCTGGATGCACATATTTCTCTCCATCATGAGTCTTTTGGGATTGACTTATATCACTACATTGCTGAGAAGAGTCCAGTCTATCAAAGCTGGTCATCACACATACGTTGTGTCTGTAATTGTGTACAAATATCTCCTGGTTCTACTCTTTTCACTCAGCATCAGTTCTTTTAAGCCTGTCCAGGAAAATATGAAGACCGTCTGCTCCTCATTTCTTATAGCACAATAGTATTCCATAACATGCATATACCACAACTTTTTCAACCATTCCCCAATTGATGGGCACCCCTTTAATTTCCAATTCTTTGCTACCACAAAAAGAGCTGCTATAAACATTTTTGTACATATGGGTCTTTCTCCCTTTCTATGATCTCTTTGGGATATAACCCTAGGAGTGGTATTGCTGGATCAAAGGGTATGAAAGTATTTATAGCCCTTTGGGCATAATTCCAGATTGCTCTCCAGAAAGGCTGGATCAAGGGCCTTACTAATTAAGGATGATTGGAAACTAATCTCTCATCAGCAAGAAATAAGACTTTTTGATTGAGGAGATTAAGACAATGTGACCTCGAGATGGATGACTTTGACCTTTGTACTTTGTGTCAGTTAAGGAGGCTTGCCTCCTTAAGGATGATTGAATGGAGGACTTTGTTACTAAATGAATGTTATCTTTTGCTTAAAACTATGTGGCCATTTTGGTGATAAGTTGTTATTCCATAACACTGAGTGCTGTACTTTGATTTCTGTGAATGTTTTGCCTTAATTTGTTACTGAATAAATGGAGAGTTAACTATACTGTGTAATCAGAACCTTCATGGCAACAGTCCTCTGGAAGCTGCTCGTGCTTGCCTTTACAGCTCCTTCCTTCTTTCAATTGTTTCCTATTTTCCCTGCACATAGCTTGTTTGTACGTATTTGTTGGCGTGTTGTCTCCCTTGTTAGACTGTGAACTCCTTGAGGGCAGGAAATGTCTTTTGCTTCTTTTTGTATTCCCAACAATAAGTATAGTACTTGGAATATAGTAGGTGCTTAATAAATGCTTATTGATTAACTGAATCATGAGCACACCAATTACAAAATTATGAGTCATTGATCTCTTTTATACAGGCATGCATTCTCTCTACCAATGCAGATTTCAAACCTTCATGTCCATCTAATTCTTGGCTATGATGTTCCATAAATCCTGGAATCCTTCCTCAGGTTCTCTTAATACAATAACATTCATGTTTTATATAGTGCTTTAAGGTATTCAAAGCACTGGTTCAACAGTAATTCTAGAGGAGGTAAGTAGTTCAAATTCTATCATTCCACTTTAGAGAGGAAGAAACAGAGGATCAGGGAGGTGAAATAACTTCTTATGGCTACATAACAATTTTGCCTCACAGCTGGCATTTCGATCCAGGTCAGATCCTGTTCTCTTTATTCTAAGAACTTCTGTGTCACAGAGCTTCTCCAAAATCTTGTAGATATCAATGTATGACTCGGGCTATGTATTTTTTCTCATTATTCTTTGTGACAAGGTGACATATTCTTTTCCTGTCATTCATATCCTCAATAATAGTATTTCTCATGAGCAAATCACCATTGGTAACATGTTGTAGCCTACTAGGATAATCAGAATCCAGGGTATTATAAAGTTTGAAAGAGGAGAAAAAGGAATAAGAGAGTCTATTGCAATGATTTTCATAGGATATTTCAAAATACTTTCTTAGGTCCAGATTTCTTGAAGAATACTGAGGTGCTTCTCTGAAAGAGGAACAGCTAAGAAATATGTATTTAACACATCCTCTTTCAAAAACATAAGGGTTCTCTGAATCGCTTTTATAAGGCACAAATATTTATTCTCTTTCCCCTTCTGCCCCTCATTTAAGCAAGGTTACACTACACTGGACTAGTTCAATGTAGAGGAAAGAACATTCAGGATAGGGGCTTTGTTCTGGCCTCTTCCATTCTCATTTCCTTACAGAAGTCCCTTTACATCTCTGGGTCTCAATTTCCTTATGTATAAAATTAGCAACGTGGACTAGATAATTTCTAAAGTTCTTTCAACTCTAAAAACCTTAGACTCTAAGTTTCTGTCTGTCTAAAATTTTTGGTAGTAAGGGATTTAGATTTTTGTTAGACTTTTGCTGGTTATACTAGGGTATGCTGCCCTCTCCTGGACATCCAGATGACTTTCCTTTGAGACTCGACGCTGCTGTCCTCTCCTGTGCTGTCCTGTCCTGTCCTCGTCCCCTCTGCTCTCCTCTCCTCTCTTCCCCTTTCCTCCCATTCCTTTCCCTCCCCTCCCCTCCCTTCCTCTTTCCTCTGTCCTCCCCTCTCTTGACAAATAATTACTGTCTTCAAGTCCAGGGATAGACTCCATAATTCAAGGGACTTAGAGCTGAACTAGCAATAGCTCCATGGAGACCCTTGGCAATGGGATTGAGAAAAGGGAGATAAAAGAATGGAAGCTGAGAGAATAAGGAGAAGGAGATAATGGTAAGTTAGTCTACGCCTTGCATATATCAGCCGTGTTAGACTAAGAGTTCATGAAGTTTGAGAGGGCTGAAGAATAGTTAGGACCAAAGGAAAACATGAGGAGGACAGGGAAATGGTGGTGAGTAGATGGAAAGATGGTGAAAAACAAAAGAAAGAAATAGAGAGAGAAAGAAAGAAAGAAGGAAAGAAAGAGGAAAGGAAGAAAGAAAAAGAAAAGAGAAGGAGACGAAAGGAAATCTGATCTGGTTAAGTGCTTCAGAAATTGTTTAGTCACCTTTTCTTGTCTAGGCCTACTCAGTGAAGTATAGGATTTATGCATAGACTGATTTGCAGGAGAGACATAAAGAAAATTGTCTAGGATGACTTTATGAAAGTCCTTAGATCCCCAACATATACCTCCCCTTACATGAAATTTACATGGCTTTTTGAACTTTGATTCCCTCATCTATAAAATTGGGGGCAATAATAATTGCAATTGCTTGCTTGACCTAGTTATAGTGAGGCAAGTGTTTTGTACCTCAAAACACAGTAGACATTTGAGCTATTGCCATCTTGTTCTCATCTTTTAAAAAAAATTTTCCCCTACCCCTGAAGTTGTTAGAAATATTCCCAGGACAAATTGCTATTCTGCTAAAATTCTTTTATATTTAATTTTCTATGAACTTATTGCACAAGTGGATCAAATAACTGATTTTTGTCATAGTGTACAATTACTAGCATTTTAAGTCATCTTATGCAGGCTTGCTGCAACAACAGTCAGGATACCTTCAGGAGTGAAGTGATGATATATACCCTGTCCTATTCTCACATGATTTTAGGGTAATAGGATCATAGATCCAGAGCTGGAAGGGACGTCAGAGGCTTTCTACTATACTCTACCCCCACTTTATGTATGAGAGATATGAGACCCAGGGACGTTAGGTGACTTGCCCAAAGAGACTTGATTAGTAAACCTCAGAGGCAAGATTTGAACTCAAGGTTTTCTGAATCCAGAGCCAATGTGCTCTGTCCCTTGCTGTTTCCCTCTGCTAGATATTTATATCTGGAAAACTTTTTATCCCTTATAGTTTGAAGATTATGAGTATTTGATATGTTGACATTTATTAAAAACCTTATAAAGTATTTTGTGGATCAGTGTCATGTTTGGATAATTGAAGGCAAATAGTTTGCCTGTGGTATTGCTCTGGATCTAGTACAGTTTATTGATTGAGTTCATTGATTGAGTTCTATTTCAAGGTGTATATTTTCAACATGAGTATTTGTCATCTGTTGGTCCATGAACACTTTTGATGTATAATTCTAAACACCTTATCATGTCTTGCTACATATTTTGTAGGTGCCAAAAATTTATAGTGTAATATGTAATGTTTTCCACTGTTCCTTGCAATATCTATAATAGTCACTGTGTGGATTCCTTAAGGATAACATTTTGTAATTTCTGGTGGTAATGATCTGGTTCTGATTTGTCATTATAAATTTCACTATTTCCACTAACAAATATGCATGACTAAGCTTCTTTATCAGCATATAGTTGGTCGAGTTCATGTGGATGTCACACCTGGAGGGCCTTTTGATTCTGTTCTCGGATCATAGTGATTTTTTTGGATGCCATCCAGATGTAAGCAACTTTTGGCTATACTTGACAAATGCGATCCATTTTTATTGCTCAGTGAAATTTTATCTACTTCTTTCAAAAGCTTTTCTATGAGATTTTCTTTAACCTGTTTGTCATGTATTCTAAAGATGTCTATCAAATTTCTTCCTCCTTTTGGTGTAGAAGTGCTGATCTTTTTATAGTTGCTTAGGGTGAAGGATTCTGTGTTTTGTTGATATTAATACTGTATGGATTTTTCTTTGAGTTAGGTGGCAGAGTGTGGGACTTAAGAATCAGGAAGACACTGTTGGTGAAATTGTGAACTGATCCAAACATTTTAGAGAGCAATTTGGAATTAAATGCAAAGAGTTATAAAACTGTGTATACCTTTTGACTCAGCAGCACCACTATTAGGTCTGTTTCCCAAGGCAATTAGGGAAAAAGCAAAAGAACCTATATGTTCTAAAATATTTATAGCAGCTCTTTTTGTGGTAACAAAGAATTGGAAACTGAGGGGATGTCTAACAATTGGAGAATGGCTAAACATGTGATATGTGATTGTGATGGAATACTACTGGGCTGTAAGAAATGATGAGCTGGCTAATTTTAGAAAAACATTGAAAACTTGCATGAAATAATGAAGAGTAAAGTGCGTAGAACCAAGAGAATGTATCCAGTAACAGCAATATTGTTTGAAGAATAAAACTAAGTTATTCTGATTCATAGAAATACCCAAATCAGTCACAAAAGACTTATAAATGAAGATGCTATCCTCCTCTGGAGAAAGACCTGATAAATAGAAGTATGCATAGCATAATATGGTTTTACATATGCATGTGTGTATATATATATATATATATGTATATATATATATATATATATATATCTGTGTATATATTTAGGATGGGGCAGGGAGGG
Organism: Petaurus breviceps papuanus; assembly: GCF_028583685.1. NCBI lineage: Eukaryota > Metazoa > Chordata > Mammalia > Diprotodontia > Petauridae > Petaurus > Petaurus breviceps. The sequence continues at coordinate 1,258,665 of NW_027187234.1, forward strand.
AGAGGAGACAGTTTGGAACTTAAAATGTAACAAAAAGATATATAAAATAAAAAGAATCAGAAGAACCTTAGTTTGAATCCTGCCTCAGATATCTAATAGTCTGTGTAACCCTTGACAGCTATTTAAATACTCTTAACCTCAGTTTTGTCATCTGAACATTTAGATGATGTTGCCAACCACCTCAAAGGATTATTGTGAGGATTAAATAAGGTAACGCTACAAATCTTAAAGTACCATAGAAATGTTAGCTAAATTATCATTTTGTCATTATTGTTATTGCTTTCCAAAGCATTGTTATGCTTTCCAAAACTGCTACAATTTGTGTTTTACAATTGTTGTTAATCATTGTCAATTTTGTCATTCATTTCATTAGTGGGTATTATTTCTAGTTTAATCGTTAAGTGAAAATTACCAAGGACTTAAAGATCTTCAACTTCTCTGCCTTCAAATTTCAGTACTTCTTCAATTATCTCCTATTTTGTCTAATCTAGGCTAAAGAATGAAGCTTTATTTTATATGACTACTCTTCATTGATTGGCAATACATTGTTGTGTGACTTGTAGCTGAGGGCAAAGATTCATCTTCCTAATTTCAAATCTAGCCTCAGAAACTTACTAGCTGTGTGACACTGGATAAATCACTTAATCCTATTTGCCTCAGTTTCCTCATCTGTAAAATGAGCTGGAGAAAGAAAAGACAAATCACTCCAATATCTTTGCCAAGAAAACCTCAAATGGGATCAGGAAGAGTCAAACATGACTAAAATGAATGAACAAGAACAAGAATAATGAAAGTATTCATCTTTTCAGTCCACTTCATGTACACTCATTAGCCCATTCTGGTGGTTGGAACCATTGTCACTGAAGCATTTACAACAGGTAGAAATATGAAACTGAATTTTTTTATTGTTCTCATGTATCTTGATATTTTTGTGATACCAGAACAGAGGAGCCCCACTGTCTGCTGTTATCTATGATGAGCTGTTATCTATGATCTTTATTTCTTATAGGGATTCCTTGTAACCCTATTTCAGGCAGCAATTTGGTGCAGTGGGTAGAATGTTGGTCTTGGAGTCAAAAGGACCTGAATTCAAATTCAGCCTTAGACACTTACTAGTTGTATAACCCTGGAGAAGTCATTTAATTGCTGTCTGACTCAATTTCTCAAACTATTTTTTTTAAAAGCAATTGGGGTTAAGTAACTTGTTCAAGGTTACATGGCCAGTTATTTTGTGTGAGTGCTAAGTATCTGAGGCCGGAACCGATCCTGGGTCTCCCGACTCTGGGGCCAGTGCTCTTACTCACTGTGCCACCTGGCCACCCCGATTTCTCAAACTATTAAACGGGATGATTAACAGCACCTACCTCCCAGGTTTGTTGTGAGATTCAAATGAGATAATATTTGCAAAGGACCCATAATAAATAGCACCTGGCACATAGTAGGTTTTAAATAAATTCTTGTTCCCTTCCTTCCTTCCCATCTATTTCCTAGATTCTTAAGAATAGTCTTATCACATTGGACAAGGTCCTAACCGAGTCAGATGTATCATCATACATTAATTAACCAATTAATTTTCAGGGTTTCAGGGTTCCAGGCCTTCCCAGCTGTTGTAGTAATCTTAGATCATATAGAATCCACTCCATATCTCATCTCGGGTGAGATACTTTGCTGTTTCACCTTTCCAACATGGATAAAGGGTTGTTTTTTGTTTTTTGCTGCTGCTGCTGCTGTTGCTATTGTTATTCTTCTTGTTGTTAATTGTCTATGCCAGAATTGGGACTAGAAATCAGATCACTTAAATAAAAGTCAAGAATCTTAAAAAAAAATGATGCCTCTTTTTTCCCCCTCATTTTTCTCATCTGTAAAATGGTATTAAAATACCATTTTAAATACCATTAAAAGTGGTATTACTTTGTAAAACTTAAGATATTGAAAGCATAGAAATACGGACTGTTGTGATCACATTAGGAGAAAAATGCGACCACTCGCCTATTTCTTGAGATCCCCTCCCTACGCTCCCTCCCAACTCCTAGTTCGTTTCAGCTTCAAGGACACATAAAATTAAGTTGAATTATTTATTGAGCATATATAGGAAAAGGTTTCATCCAGGGATCAAGGTAGAGAAAAAAAGGATGGATAACTGAGGAGGAAGAGTGAGAGAACAGAAGTCAAATGGACTAATAGATATTGATTATCTATGAACTAATAGAAGCCAGGGTGGATTCCAGCAGGTCAGGGAAGTACGTCTTGGGTTTTCCTGTGAGACAGTGATAGGGAATCAGTCATCAGGTGTTTCAGCCATAACAATAACTGAAATTTATATAGTGATTTAAAATTTTCCAGGTGTTTTACATACACAATTTCATTTGATCCTCAAAACAACCCAGGGAAGTTAAAACAGCAGATATCATTATACCTATATTTCAGGTGGTGATGCAAGCTCAGAGAGGTTAATTGATTTGTTCATGGTCATACAACTTATAAGTATCGGAGGTGAGATCTGAATTCAAATCTTCCTCACTCCAAATTCAGTGCTCTAACTGCTACTAAAAGATAATAGGGGAAAAAAACAAAAACCCCAAACCCCAGAAGCTTAGGTAAGGCATTCTTATCTAGGAATATATCAGTTCAGTCCAGGAGAAAGTATACTAGTCATCCTCAGAGAGAAAAACACCTGGAGAAATTGTGTGTGTGGCTATAGGCAGGTCCATGCAGCACCTCAAAGCTAACCAACTGATTTTTCTCTAGAGACCAGTAACTGGGTAGTTTCCAGAGGCTTAGGTCAGTACTGTTACCTTTCTACTTTGGAAAAGTGCCTAAAGGGGAAGGTCCTACATTAAAAAAAAATGCCTTATTCCCCTCTCTGTACCATTTACTCCCCCTTTTCCCAATAAGTTTTCCTTCTGACCAAATGTTTTTAGCAGTTACATTGTACATGTGTGTATGTGTGGAAAAAGTGTCCCAGGGAAGTGACCAAGGAAACAGTAAGCCCCTAAAGAGAGTAAAATGTTGCTTTTGACTTTTTCTGCCCCACTAATTTGTTTGAGCACTACATTCTTCAACCATATGCCTTTCTTCCTTCAAATCTCATTTCTCCAGGGAACCTTCCTTGATTAACTCTGTTGGACTCTAAATATTTCCTTATAAATCTGTTTCCTAAATGCTCAGTCCCATTATAGTCATCTGGGTAGCTGTTTTGTTATGCCTCTCCTACCTTTTTCATATGTGTATCCCATCTCCCCCATTACATTATAAACTCTTTGAGGAGAGGAATCCTGTTCCCTCCTTGCTGTTTTAATACATTGTTGGACACATAATGAATGCTCAGAGAAAGGCATTGAATGACTGTTGGAGATCAAGGTGGGAGCAGAGAATGGGAAGACACTAGGGGATAGATGTAGAGGGATAAAGGAGTGAGGGACAGTGTTCAGGACACACTCAATACTTTCAAAGGAACCACCAAGTCCTCTTGGTCAGAAAGGTTAGATGTTCACTGGATGGCCTAATGGGGTATCTCATCCATGATTCGTAGTCATCCCCCAGTCACAAAGCTGTATCTCGGGACATAAAGTCCTAGTGTACAGACTCAAGGTCAGAAATCACAAACCTGTAGACTGGTGACAACTCTTCTATTGTTTGTCTTTATTGCATTCATCTGTGGAGTAAAACAGCAGATATGAGTGACCTTTTCTATGTCAGAAAAACCCAGAGAAAAATATAATATATTTTGCAATTTTAATTTAAATTATAATTTAATTATTGTTATAAATTATAATTTAAATTTTATAATTTAAATATAATCAGTACTTCAGAGTTAAAACAAAAGCACCTGAGCTGGTTGTCATGGGATAATCAGATCGTAGATTTAGAGCTACACAGGATCTTGGAAACAATTTAGTCCAACCTCTCTTGTTTCCATCCTATGGAATTCCTCATTCTAGTCAAGGAAGAAGAGAGAACAGGAAGATGAAGAAAACTTACTCTCTTTGGTCATGTCAATGATGTTATCCTTATTGATCCCATATTTTTTGCAAAGGTTCTCAAATGACTTTTTGGCTTTTTCTTTTACAACGTTGGTCCGTCCTATAATTAGGGTGAGGAATGAGAATGTGATGGTGGAGTTTCTCTCACTGACATTTTTTGATATTTCAGAAGGAATTGACTTCACATGCAAAGAGTGGAGGAAAAAGTGAGAGTTCTAATCTTAGATCTGAGTGAATCATGAGGAATCTTTGAGGAGCCTTCAGCTGCCATATACCCTAGCATTAGGTGTGTTATTTACAGTGTTCAGTAGGGTAAAAGTCAGAGAAGAGAGGTGATAAGATAGTGCCTTTAAACAATTCTTAAAGAGACTGCAATCTCCAATAAGTATGGCTGTGGGTAAATGACTTGTAAAGGTCTAACTAGAATTACTTCCATTTCCCATTGATATCTGCCCTGAATAATTCTTTTTTTGAAAAGCAAAGTTGAAACTCTCTCAGCATCAAAAATGTAGTAAGATGGGTGGGAGATACAAGGAGACTAATTTGTGTTGAGAGAGAGGGAGAGTTTGTAGGGGAAGGAAAGAGAGAAAGAAGAGGGAAAACAGAAAGAAGGGATTAAACAAAGATAGAGAAGGAGTACAGAGAAGCATAGGGAAAGAAAAGAGAGAGAGAAGAGGTAGAAAAGCACTTATATTTGCAAATGAGTTTATGAAAAGAGTGTATATGTTATTATTATTATTATTATTTTTGTATATCCTTTCCTGAGAAAAATCTTTCCTTCCCAGGCTCCAAAACTCTGATAATTGGTTATATTTGTACATTACTTTGTAGTTTACAAAAGTGTCTATTACCTTACTCAATCATTGCAGCCCCTAAAGGTAGGCAAAGCAGAGGTTTTTATCCCCACTTTATAGAAGGGAAAACTGATCCAGGCAGGGGATGTGAAACTAAGACAGGGCTAGAACTGGGAGTTGTATCCAGGTGTCCTGATGTCTAATTCAGGGTTCTTTCTAATATGTTATGGCTTTTGCCTTTGATCGCAGGGCAATGCTTTGGCGTAGGGGTTGGGACCATATGAAGGACACTTGCCATAAAGCTCCAGCACCACGGTCTCTGCCCCATTTTGAATGTTATGTGTAGAAAAGATAACATAGTTTCGTGGCTCAGCTTTCTCCACGTAGACAGTATTTTCTCCTTCATCTGTGAAATCACCAGAAGAATAAGATCAGAACTCCCAAAGAATCCAGAAATGAAGTGAACTGGCATGTACTAGGGTGCTTCCTGGTCTGGCTCAGTGATTGTACCGGACCTAGTTTAACCATATGCACCCTCTAACTTGTCAGTTCTAATAATCATACTTTGTACTTTTATAAAGCTTAACATTCTTCAAAATGTCCCTAAGTTCTGTGTTATTCTTATTGATTTTTGCAAGGTTCTGGAACACAGGTAAGGAGAGTATTATCCTGGAAACTGAGATGCAAAAGTTAAGTGACTTCCTTAAGATTGAAAACAATAACAACTCATAGTTATATCATACTTCATGGTTTGCAAAGTCACTCAATAGTCCTAGGAGACAAGCACTGCAGGAATTCTTAGCCCCATTTCATGGATGGGGACACTAAGGATCAGAGATCTGAGAATCATAGTTTGAGAGCTGGAAGGTATCTTCTAAGCTATCTTAGCCAACTCCTTCATTTTACAGTAGGTTAAGTAACTTGCCCAAGGGCACTGAGGCAACAAACCAGAGGGCAATCTGAACTCTAAACCTTTTGACTCTAGACAGTGTTCTTTCTTTCTTTTTTTTTTTTAAGCAATTGGGGTTAAGTAACTTGCTCAAGGTTACACGGCCAGGTGTTTCTGGATGAGTGCTAAGTGTCTGAGCCCGGGATTCGATCTCCAGGTCATCCTGACACTGGAGCCGGTGCTCTTACTCACTGTACTACTTGGCTGCCCCTAGACAGTGTTCTTTCTAACAATATGCTATTTCCCCTCTAGACAGTCAACCACTTACCCATTATTGCATAGCTATTAAGTGTCAGAGGCAACAGATAAATTCAGCTTCAGTTATTTTCCCACTATATAACAATGCTAAAAGCAGAGTTAGGGTCAGAATCTGGGTCTCTTGATTTTCTATGACATTACATAGGAACTTTCAGGCAATTTAGCTAATTCCAGACTAATTCACTTCCTCAAACAATACCCTCAAACAATTCTTGGAATATACCATCCCCCCCAATAAAACAATCCATCTTCCTTCAATTCAATTCAGCTCAATTCAAAACATTTATAATAGCCTACATGTGCAATATTCTGTACTAGATTCTGGGGATACAAAGCTAAAAAATTAGTCTCATCTTTTCAAAAACTCCTGAAATGAATTGTCTTTTTGAGAAAGAGTAATTTCTCAGTCTTATTCTGATCCTCCAAACAAGCCTGTCAACTGTCTCAAGTCAAAAATTTTGGAGCTCATGGATTTTTCCTTTTGATTTGGTTGAATTGGGTTAAACTTAGTTGTTTTATTAATATACTTTTCTGTCATTGGAGGGAGATGAACTTCCATGAGAATGTTTCTTTTATACTTACAATCCACTTTTAGCACATTGTTTATTTCGGTTTTATTAGCAACCAATAAATATGGGATACATTTTCCATCTTTCCTGGAATAGAAAGAACAATCAGACAACAACAAAACAACTCCTTGGAACAAAAAGTTTGGACTTCAGTCACTCTAAATGGTGGAATGTAGATTCTCTCTAGTCCCACTGACTTTCATGGGCCTGGTTACTAAGGGGGTAAAAGATTTGTGTATTTCTTATCTTTCCCACATGGGTCTCTTTGCCTCCTGACATTCTCCTTTCAGCGCCACCTTTCCTCACCTCCAAGTCCCCATTTAAATTCCTTTAGAATAGAGCCATTGTGTCCTGGCCCAAATACAAACTCAAATGCATAGGCCAAAGACTCTTATTCCCAGTGTCAGGTTTTTTATGTGTGTATATGTGCAGCAGGTAGAATATCTGTCACTTTGGCACCTGAAATAATTTTCCCATTACTTACTTGAGGTCCAAGTCAAATACAACATCATGATCACGCACTTCGATATTGTTTATGGAAAACTTCATGTCACCTCCATCCTCTATGCGCTTCTGTACACTTGAAGCCAAGTAAATGGAACTCCACTTTCCTGAAAGCTGATGAAAAAGTCTAGAAGAAACTCCCTTTTTATCCTTTCCCCCAATCTGCAGAAGCCTAGAGTACAGAATTCATTTATAATTCACTCTGAACACCCATTTACTAAGTCCTGACTATGTGCATGACTATGTCTTAGGTGGAAGGTGTTACAAAATGTATTTGACATAGTTCTTTCTCTCAAGAATCTTTCACTCTAGTACAGGAGATAAGATAGGTAACGCAAATGACTATAATACAAATAAAAATATAAGTACATAAAAGAAATAGAAAGTGCTATGAGCTCAAGGGATGAAGAGATTACTGTCAGTGGGGTAACTAAGGAAACGTTCATGAAGGAGGTGACATTATCATTGCCAGGAAAGATATAGGCTTCCTTTTCCCCATATTCTCACCAGAAGAGTCTTTAATTCTTTACCAAACCCTGTTCTGGTCCTAATCAGTGACTAAAGGCTTTACTTTCTTAGTTGCAATTGGAGAAAGAATCCACCCAGGTCCCTCATTCCCCCTGGTACCTTTTGAATATTATCTTTTGCATTTTTATCAGACGCAGTGGGGTAAGCATGGAGGACAGAGATTAGAGTCAGCCCTAGACTCAGCAGAAGATTTATCTTCATGGTACTGGTCTCTTGAACTTCCACAGCAGACAGGATGCACAGATGGTGGTTTCAATCAGTGTCCCATGTGCTTAGCTTATGTGCCTTTATACAGTCTTCTGGGCCAGGCGGGGTTAGGGAGTGCAGATGGTGATGTTTTTGACAATGAGAAACTTGAAGTCCCCTTTCAATTACTCATAAAGATCCTTTATTAATGGAATGTTCAGCCAACTATTATCTATTTGCCAAGTGTTCCAAGGACACTAGAGGTTATGTCCTCTTTGGTACTAATAATATTACCTTTTTCAAATGCTAATTTTCAAGAATGATGTACCGTGTTATTATAGGCCTGTTTCCTAGATGAAACACCTCCCCTTGATGGCCTTGAAAATCAATTTGCCATACCTGTTTGCCATGTGACTCAGGCAGAGATCCAGGGTCCTCATCATCACTCCTTGAGACCTCTTTCTTATGGGTTATTTGTATCCTTTAGGGGAATTTGTTTTATAAATTCCCATAGAAATGTTGGACCCCTGAAAATCTGGAGGAACAGAAATAGGGGTTGGGGAATGGATTCAGCTTCCCAGACCTTATCTGAGGGCCTGAGTACATGCCCAGTGTGCACACAATAGGACTAGATTTCAGTCATGGTCTTGGTCCCTCCTCCGCTTTATCCCTTGCCCTTCCCAGAATTTATAATGGTTGATAGGAAATAGAGGGCCAGCTAGATAGAACTGAGGTATGACTGTCTCCCCTGATAAGTGAACCATCCCTAACCCACACAGAGAGGTGGCCTGTTGATCTGGGAAAGCCAGTGCTAATGAAGCCAGGCCCAAGCTTCTGGCTTCCAGTCTGCAGTCCCCTCTTTCCTACAGAATCAGCGTTCTGAAATTACTCCTGGAGTGAAGGAAGGCAACATACTATTAAAGCTTGGACATACGGGCTTAGGACATACCCAAGAACTTAAGGAACTCAGATGTAGCTTTTTGGAAAGCTAATAGACTAATTAAAGGATAAGGAACTTGCCATATAGGTTCCCTAGCATGCTCACTCCAGGTTCCACTCTGGCTTCACTCTTGATTCTCTGGATTTCTTTCTCCACCATGACCCAGTAGACTTCTCTCTTTGGAAGATAATAATAAACAAACACAAACAAGAAGAAGACTTTATATAGTGCTTTATGATTTGTAAACAACTTGGCAAATTGTTGTCTTATTATTATCACAACTCGGGGTGGGGGTAGGTGTTATTATTATCCCCATTTTAAAGACGAGGGAGATAGAGGTTAAGTAACTTCCTCAGGGTCATGCAGGTAAGTAGTGTCTAAATCACTTTTGAACTCATGTCTTTCTGAATCTAAATCCAAGTGCTTTATGTGTCCGGGAACCTTGCTGCCCCAGCAATCCTCTCACCTTAGAATATCACTGCCTCTGTGAACACTTCCTCTAATTGCACACAGTACTTCTATTTTAAGTCAAGTGTTCAAGCTAGCCATGTTCATTCCTTCATTCCTTTCTGTACTCCACTCTGGAATCTCTGGATTTCTCTTTCCACCATTTCTTTTCTCTCCTTATTCACACCGCCCCCCCCCCCCTTCAACTTCCTTTGAGGGGTTGTCTTCGCCTGTACAATGTAGGCTTCCTAAGGTAAGTCTATCTTTATATTTGCTTGTATTTTCAGAACTTGTTACTCTTCCTGGCATATGGTAAGTTTTTAGTAAATGCTTGTTGTCTCCAGCAGCACATCAAGAACTATGACGTTAGAAACCAAACATGGTGGTACCACCATCTTTGATGGGGAACAGAGTTCATTATATAAAAAAAATTACTTTTCTTCAGTTTGTTGTCCTTTTTCTAGTTTTATTTTTAAGTGCCCTTGAGATGACTTTACTTAATTGGGTGTCTTGCCAACCTTTCTTTAATCTTGTTTTCCCCTCCACGGCTTCTCATTGTTTTATGACATTAAAATGCTCATTATTTTCCACCAAACCTGTCTGTGAGACTTCACAAATAAGCTTGTATTCTAGCGTAGTGTTATCTTTGGCTAAATTCACAAATCTATAGGAGTATTAGTAAGTAGGTTCCACACTGACAAATCAGCAGGGAAGGTATCACTCAGAAAATTATTAGAAAAGAAAAGCCTCACAGTTCAGGCCATTGATTGAGATAAACACATGATTACTGCTCCTTGTGTCTTTTGCTGGCTTTAGGAAGAGGACAAACTGACTGATCTTCCAATATTAAATAATGGAACTAAGGGAAGCCTTGGAAAAATCATGCTTCCATCTCATCATCTATAAAATAGATATAATAATGTTTATTTTAACCATCTCGAGGGAAGAAAGTGATTTGTGAATCTCAGTAAGGTAGAGAAGCACAAGTTATTATTTCTGTTGTTGTTTCTGCCCCCCTCTGAACCTTTAGCATCAGGCACAGAGTCTGGTTATGAAAGTTACCTCTTTCCCTCCCTCTCCCCTGAGTCCTGTTTTCTCTCAGTTCTCATAAAATGCACTCAGATCAATAGCATAAAATGCTCAGATCAACAGCAGATTACAGTCTTCTTTTCTCTCTGGAGTAATGTCATTTGGAATTAGAAGGGATTTTTGACATCTAGTTCAATTAATTTATTTTATAGATGAAGAAATTGGGATCCAGAAAAGGTAAGGAATTTACCTAGCTTGTAAATAACAGAGTCAGAATGAATCCAGGTCCTTTGAAAATCTCTATCTCTTTATCTCAGGGCAGCTAGGTGGCACAGTGGATAGAGTACAGAGCCTGCGGTCAGGAAGACTCATCTTTGTGAGTTTGAATCTGGCCTCAGACACTTACTAGCTGTATGACCCTGGGCAAATCACTTAACTCTGTTTGCCTCAGTTTCCTCATCAGTAAAATGAACTAGAGAAGAAATGGCAAACCACTCCAGTGTCTCTGCCAAGAAAACCCCAAATGGGGTCATGAAGAGTTGGACATAACAAAAAAATGACTGAACAATAAATATCTATATTTAAGAACCTGGATATATATGTATGTGTGGGTATACATATATATACACACATATATACTCATATACATATTAAATATATATAATGCAAATTAAACTTAAAAGTGTGTGTATATAAATTTTCCCTGCCCCCACTGAAGTTGTGAAACATTTACTAGAACACCTTCATGGTAAGAATTCAGGAGAGGGCTCAAGGAATGAAATTATCATCAGACTGGAGACCAGTTAAGGATAACTGGTTGAGGCCAGGTTAAGGATAACTGGAATTTATATAGCACTTTAAAAATAATAATAACAACAACAACAATAATAACTGCATTTATGTAGCGCTTTAAAGATAGTAATAATAGCAACAATAATAACTAGCATTTATATAGCACTTTAAAGATAAATTACAACAATAACTGCATTTATGTAGCACTTTAAAGATAATAATAACAGCAATAATAATAACTGCATTACATAGCACTTTAAGGATAATAATAATAGCAATAACTGGCATCTATATAGTACTTTAAGGATAATATTAACAACAATAATAATAACTGACATTTATATAGCACTTCAAGATTTACAAAGTGTTTTACATCCATTATTGCATTTGGTTCTCACAATACCCCTGGTAAAGTCAATTATGTTTTCCTTTTCAACTCCATTTAAAAATTTGTTTTAAATTTTATTTATTTACTGCTTTTTGGAGGGCAATTGGGGTTAAGTGACTTGCCCAAGGTCACACGACTAGTTTTTGTATTAAGTGTCTGAGGCTGGATTTGAACTCAGGTCTTCCTGACTCCAGGGCTGGTGCTCTATTCACTGTGCCACCTAGCTGCCCCTGTTTTAAATTTAAATAATAAATGTATTTAATCAGATTTGATGTTTAGTTTGGTTTTAGGATGTCAGTGACCTTGAAGTCTCCCTTATCTGCTACTTATGTGGTATAAAGGGAAAGTAGAACAAGGGTTGACTGGGGAATAGCAGGACATGAATAAAAAAGGGTCTGCACGAGAACCAATAAACCAAATAGACACTTTGGGCAATTGTAATCAATAAATGCCCTGAAAACGAGTGCGAAATTTTCCCTAGTTTGGTAGAAGATTTTCTGACAAACTGTTGGGGTGGGATGGGTGGAAATAGCCCAGTCACCCTGCAGGTGACAGTTGTCTCCACTTGTCATTTCCCTTTCTAATATTCAATATTCTAATCTTAGTGCTTTCTTCCCTGCGGCCAACCTGATAAAGGCCAGGCCTCTCCTCCATTCCTCTAGATTATTTTAGTTCCTTCTTTTCATAATGAAGTTTCATGTTTGTTTTTTAAGTAGCATATTCTTGGTAACCTGGAGTGTGAGCAGGAATTTCTTGAGCTTCTTCACTTCTTACAGGGACCCTCAACTGGAATATCAGATGTGAATATTTTATACAATGCAAGGCAAAAATTCTTCTTCTTTGTAACTGAGATTCTTAGTCTTTTTCTTTCAAGTTGCTTATGGGTGATTACAACTCCTCCCCTTAGCATCCTGTTAGTTAAATCAACAAGCATTTAGTACTATGTGCCAGACACTGTGCTAAGCACTGAGCATACCAATATAAGCAAAAAGAAAGACAGTCCTTTCCTTCAAGGAGGGGGGCCAACACATGCATGGCAACTGAGGGATGGCTGATCTTGGCTCTTCCTCAAAATGTAAGTTCCAGAAAGAACTCAGTAGTAGTAGGAGGGGGCCTCCAGGGACAGGAGCAGAAAGGAGCTGAGGCATGACTGTGGTTTGCAAAATGAAGGAAGACTGACTTGGATCCTTTAGCTTCTTTAGAAAGGCCTCTTTGGAATCTCTTAACTGCTTGACAACCATATGCCCCTGCTTTAACTAATCTCTAGTCTTTTTCAAAAAATTTATTTACTTGTAGCTTTCAACATTTACTTCATAAGTTTTAAAATTTTTCCCCTCCCTCCCCAAAGCATCCTGCAGTCTGATATAGGTTTTATATATACATTCCTATTAAACATTTTCACATTAGTCAAGTTGTATAGAAAAATTATAACAAATGGGAGAAACCACTAATCTCTAGTTTTATCAATTGATTTTGCTTAGTATTCTTTTCTTTTCTTCCCTTATCTTACCTTAACATTGTTTTGCCTTATTTTACTTTTCTTTCCCTTACCTATTACCTTTTTCATTTCCTTGGGTTCTTGTCCTTCTCATGTCCTTTGTCTTAATACTTAAATGGCTACAGATTGATCCCTTTTCTTCCACTGCCTTTAATTTAGGTCATTCTCCAACTTTTCCTAAAATTATCCCAAACCTCTCTTCCCCATGTTAAATCTCTGTCCCTCTTTCCCACAATTCTTTTATTCACTTCTTTTAGTCACATTACCAATTCCTTTCTACTTAGTTGGCACCCTTTCCAATTCCTTTAGAGATTGCAGCATTAGAAAGTATGCTAGATTTGGGGTCCAAGGACTGTTTAAATCCCATGTCTGCTATATGTATGTCTTTTGAGAAGGTTACTTATGTGATCTGTGCCACCGTTTCTAAGTGGATGATGAATTGGAGTAACAAGGGACTTGAGTCAGGAAGACAAGTTAGAAAACTTGTCTAGGTGAGAGGTGATGAGGGCTCAACTTAGTGTTGAGGGTGTGTGAGAAAGGGATGAATATGAAGATGTCTTGTGGTGCAAATGACAAGATTTGGCAATGGATTGGCTATGTGGAGTGAGAGTGAGAAGTTGAGGATGATACCAAGGCTGTGATCATGGGTTACTGGGAAGATGGTAGTACCCTTGACAATAATAAGGAAATTTGGGAAAAGGGAGGGAGTTTGAAATGCTTATAAGACATACAGTTCAATGTGAGTGAGTAGTTAGAGAACCAATTAGGTAGCAATAGGATTGGATTGTGGTAAGGGCCCAGTTTAGATTAGACAATAATTTGTACTGGACACAGGAAGCACTGTTTCAAGATTTTTCTCTAGCTTCATTCATCAACATAAGTACAAGGAAAGGTGTAGATGAATGGAATAATTCAGCACTGAGGTTCAGTGAGTCATGATTTGACAAGAGGACAAGGAACAAACTGGTGAATTCACACAGATGATAATAGATGGGGACAGTAAATACTGGAGAGGCTATGGGAAGACAGGAATGAACTAATGTATCATTGGTTGACAATAGTCCAATTTTTCTGGATAAAAATATGCAGTTACGCAGGAAATAACTAAATCATTCATACCTTTTTGACCCAAGGATCCTACTACTGCTTATGATGCATAATAATAATATGATGCATAATAAAGCCCATGGAAATAAAAAAAAATGGAAGCAAAAGTCCCACCTATACCATCCTATTCACAGTGGCTTTTGTGTTTGTTTACACTTGTAAAGAAATGCAGAATGAGTACCTTTTGAATGGAAACAAACTGTGGTATTGTATGAGTTTAATAGAATACATTGTATAATAAGAAATGTTGAAAATGAGAATATTCAGAAAAACACATGAAGATTTTTATGAATTGATGCAGAGTGAAATGAACAGAAGCATAATAACAATATGCACAATACTTCTGTGCAAATTTAAAGAAAGAACAGACCAAAAGGAAGGTAAACTCTACATAATTTAGAAACTAATAGTGATTCTGGAGAATAGAAAAAGATACATACTTCTTTCCTTTTGTTGGAGAAATGGGGAAATTGGTGGAATAGAATGTTTCATTCATTTTTCAGGTATAGCCACTGGGCTTGCTTAACTTAAAAAAAGTTTTTGCTTAACTTTTCTTTGTTATAAGGGAGGGTTCAATTGGAAGACAGGGTGAAGGGTGAGAGTGGGAGATGGATATTTATAATCAGGAAAGATTACAAATAAAAACAAAAAGCATCAAGGGTGAACTTCATTTCCAGTGGCAAGTATCCTTCCTTCAGCTGCTTTAACTTGATCCATGTGTAACTTCCCTCAAAAGATTCAGGAAACCAAATTCACAGGATGAATCATTTATTAAACAATGGCAGGAATGTATGTCACCTAAGAGAACCCAATTAAGTTTTTGATTATGTATGTTGAAGATCCTTTGGTGGAAGCAAGTGGGTTCTCAGCAATATAGGAATTCTGTATCCTGAGAGTCCTTTTGAGGCAATGATAGACTTCTAGTTACACAACATGGTCAGAAGCTAACTCAGAGGAAATGGAGGGGCTTGGATCCATGAGAAATTCACATGCAGATTTTTTTTTTCTATAAGAAGGTAGTGAGAGAGAGATGAACTATGAGAGATTCAGCAAATAATGCTGTGGTTGAATGGAAGGCCCATTGCTAAGGGTGGAAAAGTGGGGGGAGTAGAGGAGGTGTGGCTGTTAAGGTGCCTTTTAACTCTCACATTCTGTGACTCTTCAACTTCATCCCATTCTTCACGCCTGAATCTTTTCATACATACCCTCACCTGAATGTCTCACATGGATCTCCTTCTAAACACTTATCCCACTATCTATACTGTTTATACTGCACAGGCCCATTTCCTAGCTCCTCCATACATTTTCCTAAATCTTCCCATTTGTGTCCTCCCATCTGGAGGGCATTTATTCTAGGCATGGAGGGCACTGCAAAGGCATGGCATTAGGCTGTGTAGCCTCATATAGGAAGAAGATCAGTTTGGCTGGACCATAGTGTGTATACAGAGAAGCAATTGCAATAAGTTGGGAACACTTTAGACCAGGTAATTAAAAGCTTTAAAATATCAAACAGAGGTTTATATTTACATTTGTTTAATTAATAGTGTATACTTGACTAGAATTAAAAGTCCTTGAAGACAGGAATTGTTTCACTTTTGTCCTTTTAATTTCAGCACCTATTTTAGTACCTTGCACATAGTAGGTACTTAATAAATATTAACTGCCTTTCTCAGACTAGTTTCTACATGGGAAAATGAGAATAGCTAGAAGTCCAGGGAGTGGGATGGTAGGGTAATCTAGACAGAACCAGAGCTTAGGACATAGCAAGTCAGCAGTGGTGGTTAGGTAGGGTGGCATTGGATTGTGGAGGGTCATGAATGCCTGACAAAGGAGTTTGAACTTTACTAAGTAGGCAATCAGGAGCCAGTAAAAGTATTTGAGCAGAAGAGTAACTTGACAAAATCTATGCATAAATATTATGGGACTCATCTTACAAAAAATCGTGTATGATGTCTCTTGCTGGCTTGGGCATCCTAGGAAAATTCTTGCATGTTCAGGTTAATATGGTGCCCATGGCAAAGGTATAATAGGCCAGGAGAGACCCTTATGCCTAATTCTTTTGCTGCTTTCCCTTCTCTGCCAGATCCCTCCTTCAGCCTCAACCCTAAGAAACCTCTTTGAACTGCTTCTTCTTTTCCAGCTCCTTGATCTCTCCCAATGTTTCTCTCTCTTCAGTCAAATGTCATATGTTGTCTTTAATGACATAATCTTGGAACATCAACAAAGAACTAATACAGGAGGAAGAAATTTTTGGGTTTCCAACAGCCCTTGCTTTGTTACAAAAGTTCCTCTTTAACACAATATATCCCCTCTTAGTTTTAATCTACTTAGGTCACGTGTCCTAAACAGGATCTTTACAACATTTATCTGACTTCACTGCTTTCTTGGTTGCATTGTCCACAGGGATTAAGGAAAGCAGCTCCAGGGACATTTCAAAGTAGCTTTCTATGAATAAATTTCTTGGCACTTCCTATTCCCATTTTGCCCCTTCCAGCAAAAGTAAATATAATTTTACCCAGAAAAACTAAGTATAATTCTACAAGGAGAGCAAAAGGACCTTAAGAAATAGAGGATTCCTGAGCATTCTTGGTGAAGAAACCAAAACTGAGTAGACATGGAAAATGCAGATGTCACGAGAAATATAAAAAAGTAAAATACAAATATTTGCATTATTGAAAAGGAATAAATAGGTGAGGATAAATTGTTTATATATTAGTGGAAGATATAGATAAATTTCTTTTTCAGAATTCTAAAATCTTTGAGGGTCATAGAGAAAAGTGAAAATGACAGAAGATTTATGGATAGTCATATTCTGTTTTAACAGTCTTAGGGGAAGATAATATGATGAGGAGGAAAGGAGGAAGGAGAGGGAAATGAATGCTGCACAATAGAGGTGCTACCTCATAGCCAGCCTTCTCAGGTAAGAAGAGCCTAATGCTCTTCTGATTGCACCTTATGCCTTCCATCTCCTACTGGGTGCAGCCTGTCCCTTGAGGGAAGGTGGCAAGAGGGCAGGCTAAGTATCTTCCATTTGCCCCAAAGAAAGGATTTCCATCTGTGCTAGCACAAAAAAACTTCAACCTCCTACTTGCTCCCAATGTTATCCTCCAACTGGAATGTGTAGAATCTGTTCCATAGGCAATAAATTTTCGTTTGTCCTCATCTTCCACTCCTTCCATGTTTTAGTTATTATTGATATCTGACTCACCCCAGATAACACAGCCTCCCTGGTCCCCCTTTTCAGTACTGGTAGCATTTTTACTAATTCCCCTCAGCTAGGTGAGGTAGAGGAGGTGGAATATTCCTCGCTTCCCATTGCCACACTCTCCTCTTTTCCCCATCTTGATACCTTGGTGAATCAATTTAATTCTATGCTGTTCTCCTCTCTTAAATCTCTAGCCTCCTTATAATTTCTCTGATTATACCCTACCAAGCTTCGACCTTGGATCACTCTTATTATTTGCTGCCTTCACCCCTTCACATGTGCCACTGAATGAAGGTGGAGAAAATCACACAATTGTTCTGACTGGGCTCTCTACAAATTTATGTTACACAGTCAACTAACCTTATAATTCCTTACCATATGACTTCACTGCTACTAAGTAATCATTCCACACTTGCCTTATTAACTCATTATAAAATTTCCACTGAGGCTCTTCCAAATCTTTTCATCTCTCCTTAGACCAATCATGGTTCCCCCTCCCTCCCACTGTCTCAACTTAGAATCTTGTTTCATAGAAAAAATTGAGGTCATTCTCCATAAGCTCCCTCTTCTCCCCTCTTTCTCATGCCCTATCACTCAGATGTCTTCTGCCCACCATCTCCTCCTTGTATCACATGAGGGGGCCTTACTCCTTACCCTTACTTGCTCAAGTGATCAGATTCTAGATCCCATCTCCTTTATAAGATTCCCCTACACGTAATCTGAACTCTATGTCTTATTTTCAGTCTCTTCCTGCCTACTGGCTCATTCTCTACTGCCCATGTCTCCCTCATCTTGAAAAAAACCCCCAACAACCTTCACTTAATTCTCCTATCCCCCTTAACTATTGTTCCCTAGTCCTTCTGCCCTTTGTAACTAAACCCCTTGAAAAGGCATCTACAATAGGTGCCTCCACTTTCTCTCCTCTTACTTTCTTCTTAACCCTTTACAATCTGTCTTCTGACCCTGTTATTCCACTGAAACTGAACTCTCCAAAATTTCTAATGGTCTTTAAGTCGCCAAATCCAATAGCGTTTTCTCATTCTCCTCAATCTCTCTGCAGCCTTTGACACTATTGATTACCTTCTCCTTGATACACTCTTTTCTCTAGTGTCTTTTTGACATCATTCTCTCCTAGCTCTCCACTTACCTTCTCTGCTCCTTTTCTGTCTCCTTTGTTGGATGTTCTTCCAGATCATAACTGTAAGTGTCCCTTGGGCTTCTGTCCTGGACCCTTTTCTCTTCTCCCTCCCCACTACTTCACTTAGTGATTTCATTAGTTCACATGGATTTAGCTATCATCCCTATGCAAATGATTCTTGAGTCTACCTACCTACCTACCTACCTATACTCAAATCTGCCTAACCTCTATGCTGGTTTCCAACCTCACATCTCCAACTACCTTTCAGACATCTTGAACTGGATGTCCAGTAGACATCTTAAACTCAACATGTACAAAACTGAACTCATTATCTTTTCCCTTAAATCCTCTCTTCCTCCTGCCTTTCTTATTAAAGTGGAGTCTTTCAGACTTTCAACCTAGAAGTCATCCTCAACTTCTCACTATCTCTTACCCCTCATGTACAATCTGTTGCCAGGGTCTGTTGATCTAACCTTTGCAAAACCCCTCTAATATGCCCCCTTTTCTCCTCTGATACTTCCACCACTCCAGTACAAGCTCTTATCACCTAATGCCTGGACTATTGCAATGGCTGCAGGTTGATTTCCCTGCCTCAAGTCTCTCCCCACTTTCAGTCATTCTCCACTTATTTGTCAAATCAATCTTCTTAAAGTACAGATCTGCCCAAGTCACCTTCTACTCAGCAAATTCCAGTGGCTCCCTATTGTCCCCAGGATAAAATACAAAATGCTCTATTTGTAATTCAAAGTCCTTCATAAGTCCCCTCCTACCTTTCCATTCTTCTTACTCCTTCCTCCCCAATATATATTCTTTGATCCAATGACATTGGCTTCTTACTTTGTTTCACAAACAAGACACTTTATGTTGGGCATTTTCTCTGGCTCTCCTACAGCGTTGGAGGGCCCTCTTCTCCAGTCTGACTACTGACCTCACTTCATTTAACTTCTACAGGAAGTCTTCCCCAATTTTCCTTAACTCTAGTGCCTTCCTTCTATTAATGATCTCTTATTTATTCTGTACATATCTTGCTTTGTATATATTTGTTTGTGTGTTGTCTCTCTTATTAGATTGTAAGGTCTTTGAAGTCAGGGACTGTCTTTTGCCTCTTTTTGTATGCCCAGCATTCAGCATAGTGCTTGGTATATATTTATTACTTGATAGCAGGGATCAGAGAAAGTTTTTCAGGGTAGACAGCACTGGAGTGAAGTTTTAAAATATGTATAAGAATTCAACAAGTAAAAATTTAGAAAGAGAACATTGCAAACTTAGGTATGGAATCAGGATAAAGCAGAGCATATTTCTTTGGAAGACAGAGAATTTTTTAATTTGGTTGAAGCAGAGAATACTTAGATGAGTGTTTGCTAGATTCTGGAGATGCTAGACTCTGTAGTGAATAACGATGCACTAAGGCAATGAAGTTACATGGAGGTATGCTCATGGCTTGTTATAATTCCCAGACTACTTTAGAAGTGTCTATACATTATACTGTTCTTGTGATCTACTATGTATGGCTGCAGAGACTACGCCCTGGCTACAGAGGAGCAGCCAATAAGGAAGCAAAGGAACTGTTATTTTGGTGAAGCAGTTCAGGAATGAGTGTAGAGAACAATAGTAG
Source organism: Petaurus breviceps papuanus (assembly GCF_028583685.1). Classification (NCBI taxonomy): domain Eukaryota; kingdom Metazoa; phylum Chordata; class Mammalia; order Diprotodontia; family Petauridae; genus Petaurus; species Petaurus breviceps. Next base: position 1,278,595 of record NW_027187234.1, read on the forward strand.
TATGAATGAGAGAGAGAGAGAGAGAGAGAGAGAGAGAGAGAGAGAGAGAGAGAGAGAGAGAGCAAAATTAGATTCAGAGTCCCTGTGAAGTAAGGTTGGCGCTTGGGAACCCTAGGAATTTGTGCTTGTGAAAAGGAGAAAGATTTAATTCAAGAGGGTGTAGAGAAAGGATATGCTAAGGCAAGTGTGAAGATGGAACACCCTACTGATGCATTAAGTACTTAGAGCTTGTGTCTGGGACTTTGGATCATGGTGTCCATCCATGCAGTTATATACATTTTTGGGGGAATCGTTCAAAAGAGAAGTCAATCAAATTCCATATCCTTTCACTTGGCATTACTTCAGCTGCCTCTACCTCTTAAATCCTTGGTACTTTGAGAAAGACTAGATAATGTCTAGATAGACACCCCCCCCCCCACTAATGTGCACTCTTACATAACTGTAACATATTTAGCACAATCAATGTCTAAACCACTCACTCGCTCACCTAGGCTCCCAAGACAAACATGCTCTTGCTGCTCCAATCTGCTCTTCTTCAGACCATTACTGAATGGTTACTTTCAAACTCTCCCAGGAACTTTGGGGTAACTCTGTTGCAGACAAATGCAATCCCCTGCTCACTTAAGGCCCCATCCAAAGTGCTTTCTATTTCTACAACTAGACACTCAGAAGGCAATGTATATTCAGTATGTAGTATTCAATCAACCAGCCATTCTTAATAATGACATTTTTACATTTCAAAAAATATCATTTATTTAATAAAGCAAAAGAAACAATAATTTAAATGATAATATACTAATGCATAAATAACAAAAGAAGCCACAATATAAAATAAATTGAATATAAACATAAATTCACATCACACTTTCAACAATGTACTTAATAGCTTTGGTGAATAATAGTCACACATTTATAGGAATTTTGTATGGAAACACATAAAGGAGGAAAATTTATGTAGGGCAACTTACAATTAAAGACTTCAGGCTTCAATATTATTAATCTATAGAAGAAATATTCATTGCACAGACCTACTTCTCTGCTCACTGCTTAACTGGGGAAATCTTCTTTTTACTCTAACAGCTTTCATAAGCTCTTTCAATGAACAATCATCCCTATAAGGTGTTTTAAAAGGGTATGCTCTTAATATGAACCATTCTTCTTATATGATAGTTTTCAACATTCATTTTTAGTTCCAATTTTTTCTCCCTCTCTCCCCTCCCCCTCCTGAAGATGGCTAGCAATCTGATATAGGTTATACGTGTCTAATCATGTTAAAAATTTGCACATTAGTTATGTTGTGAAAGAAGAAATGTAGCAAAAGAAAAAAAAACAAAAAAAACCCAAAGAAAGTGAAAAGAGTATGCTTTGATCTGTATTCAGACTCCATCAGTTCTTTCTCTGGATGTGGATAGTATTTTCCATCATGAATCTCTTGGATCTTTGTATTGCTGAGAATAGGTAAGTCTATTGTAAGTTGATCATCACACACTATTGCTGTTACTATGTGCAATGGTCTCCTGGTTCTGCTTACTTCATTCAGCATCCATTCATGTAAGGTTTTCAGTTTTTTCTGAAATCTGCCTGCTCATCATTTGTTGTAGCACAACAGCATTCCATTTCATTCATATACTACAACTTGTTCAGTCATTCCCCACTGCACCAGGAGGAATCCATTGAGTTTTTGGTCCAGACAAACCTGTTACCATTATTCAGTAACCTCTCTTTTTAAGCTAATTCCATTCGTTTATATTACCACTAATACTATAGATTCAAGTGGCTGAAATTTACTGGTGTTCCAGACCTTTACTTAACGAAATTTTCTCACCATAATCTCCAGTCTCTCTCTCTCTCTCTCTCTTTCTCTCTCTCTCTCTCTCTCTCTCTCTCTCTCTCTCTCTCTCTCTCTGTCTCTCTCTCTCTGTCTCTCTCTCTCTCTCTCTCTTGCTTTTTGGAGGGGGGGAGGTAGGGCAACTGGGGTTAAGTGACTTGCCCAAGGTCACATGGCTAGTGTGTGTGTGTGTGTGTGTGTGTGTGTGTGTGTGTGTAAGTGTCTGAGGCCTAATTTGAACTCAGGTCCTCCTCACTCCAGGGCTGGTGCTCTATTCACTGCTCCACCTAGCTGCCCCTAGTCCCTCTCTCTTGGCCCTGTTGTTACTATTGCTCTGGCTTCTGAAAATAAACCAATACAACTTCAGTTCCATAAAGCTAGCCAAAATTTTACTTGTTAAAAAGGCAAGTAAGACTCTGGTTGCTTTGAACATAGACACAAGCATATGTGTATTTTTATAGACTTGTGAATGTTGCCCCACCAACAAGAGAAATATCTACAAAGATTAGAACATTTTTTTTTGTTTTCATCTTATTCTGGTATATTTTGTTTCACGAACCATTTCTGTAGCTGATGTAGCTAACAAAATCATTTTTCTAATACACATGTTTGTTCAACTTTGAATTAGTTTTACTCTCAGGAGAGTACTATGCCTTCATAGTCTTGACTCTGTGGTTAACTAGTCTATATAAATATCCCGCTCTATCTTTAAATCCCTTGTCCTTCTGGCAATCACTTCATCATTATTCTTAGCTATGGGTTAATTTTATCCTCTAGCTTCTCCACTCCTACTCTGGGATACTATCCTTGGAGGAAGTAATGAAACCACGATGGTTGGATTCATTAAAAAAATTGTTAACTAATCTCATTTATTTCCTTTTAATGGATTTTTTTTTGTTCTTCCCTGATTGACTTTATCATACCTCAAGCAGTCAACTTAAAAAAAAAATTTTCCCATGCCCTCATTCTACAGATCCATTTCTCTCAGAGGTACCTGTCCTCTCTCATGTCCTTGTCCAGCAGGACAGTGACCTGACTAGATCATAAAGAACATAATAATCATTTCAGAGACAACCAAATAGCATTGTGATTTTCTCCCCACCTCATTAACTTCACTGCCTAGGGGCAGACAGAAAGATATCAGGACCTGATCAAGACTAGTTAATATAAGAAAAATTAATGACAATAACATAATCAGGGGTTAGGGAGACAATCCTCTTAAACTACTAAATTCTTTGCTGTTGTTCCCCTTTCTTCATTATATTTCCTTAAAATTCTAAGACCTTTAAGGATGTCTGACTCTTCCCTCTTTCTAATTCCTCTGCCTCCTGCTGATATGGTTCAACTGCCAGCTAATACAGAGGCTTTTCTTTTCCTTTCTTTCCTTCTTTTTTGTGTGTGAAAATATCCTGGGGAAAAAAAACACAAGAATGATTCCTGGAGCAAGAAAATCTTAATTTCTAATTACACTACCTTTGTTACAGCCATTTTACTACAACACAAAATATCTTCTGTTATCTTTGAGCCTGCATCAGGACACACTTTAACAACTATTTGTTTTTAATGTGATTATTAGGGCAGCTGAGTGGCAAAGTAGATTGAGCATTGGGCCTGGAGTCAGGAAGAACTGAGTTCAAATCTGGTCTCAGACACTTACTAGCTGGGCAAGTCACTTAACCCTGTTTGCCTCAGTTTCCTCATCTGTAAAATGAGCTGGAGAGGGAAATGGCAAACCATTCTAGTATTTTGCCAATAAAACCCCAAATAAGATCACAAAGAGTTGGCTATTACTGAACAACAACAACAACAACAACTGTAAGTATCAGGTTTGTATCATCCACATCAATTAAGGGGAAGAGTGACAGGTAGATTTCAAAATGGCTGATCCTGCCCCCAACAGAGACATACAAATTTGAAGCCAATTAGAAAATAGAAATTGAATTTTTTTTCATAACTTCCTTTTCTCTGATCCTTTAATTCTTTGCTTATTTGGATGGTTTTGGAATGCCTGCCTTTGTGCAAACAGTTACACGTTCTCTAGGGTCATATACAGGAGAGTGACCAGAAGAATGAAGTCTTGAATTTATGTCACATATAAATCGATTGAAGGAACTGTGATGTTTAGTCTGGAGAAGACTAAGAGGCGGTCGTGAGAGCTGTCTTTAAATATTTAAAGGGTCATGACTTAGGAGAGGGGTTAGTCTTTATCATTTTGGCCACAGAGGACAGACTAGTGGCAAATGTAACTCCCCCGTGCCAGGATTACATCCTAGACCCCTGAGAGTAAATTATAGAAATATGGAAGCCTGCTCTGGGAAACTACCTTAGCCCTTGGCGTGGGTGCCAGTGTGATAGACTAGGTGGCTCTTGTCCAGAGAGATAGGAGAGCAAGGGGGAGAAGAAAAGAGGTCAATACAATATTCATGCTACATAAGCATAAGTATATACAGAATATATAGTCAAAATTGTTCATTCTGCTTTTTATGATTTTTCTCTATCCCTCGTTTGGTCAAAGATTCTTTGACTTTCCATAGTTCTAAAATGCATCACTTTTCTTCTTCAATTTGATATATATATATATATATATATATATATATATATATATATATATAATGATTACATCTTGGTCATGTATCTGTTGAGAGTTCTTTGTGATATGGGGTGTGAGATGTTGCTATAAACTTAACTTTTACTTGATTGTTTTTTATTTTGTCCAGAAATTTTTGTCAAATAACAACTTCTGACTACCAGGAGTTGGTATCTTTAATTTTATAGAATGCTATTCTACTGTTTCTCTTATTTCTGAAACTTGTTAGCCTAATCTTCTTCACTGACCAACTTTCTTATTTTTAACTAGTACCAAATAGTTTTGATGATTATTACTTTGTAGCAGAGTTTGAGATTTAGTATTGCTAAGCCTTTGTTGCTTTCCATGTTCTCATATTATTTCATCCATGATCCCTGACATTTTTTTCCTCTTAAGACAAATTTTGCTATACTTTCCCTTTTTCCTGCCCCTGGTTCTATGAAGTAACCCTTTGGTAGTTTGAGTTGTATGATTTTGTATATGTAAATGTATTTAGGAAGTGAATCTACCGTTGTTAATCATTCACATTACTCATAGATCAATTAACATCTCTTTATTTGGCATCTTTTCTTTCTGCAAATTGTATTTTGTAGGTATATTTGTATAGTTCCTGCGTGTGTTTTATAGATGAAGTATCAGTTACTTTCCAAGAACTTGAACTTTTCTGTTCCCTACTGAAAGAGAGGGGCTAAGGATAGAGAGGGATGATTTATAAAGACAATTGATTTCTATCTTGTAATTCTTCATGATTGGGACTTCAATGTCCACCCATTAGGGGCCCTTTTCAAATATTTAATTGGCCTGTTTCCTTATAACCATATACTTCTTGTCTTAAATTTTTTTTTGACATCATCTTAATTTCTACATATGTCCCTTCCTTTTCTTCTATAGAAAAGTCTTCCTCTTATAACAAAGAATAAGAAAGGGAGAGTTAAAACAAAAACAAAAATCAGTTCCCTCAAACTAACGAACATGTTTACCAACATTAGATTCTTTGGAATGTTCTATATCCATAGTGCTCCAGTTCTACAAAAAGGAAGTGAAGTACATTTTCACATCTTTTCTTCAGGAATAAATTTGGTCATTCTAACTATATAGTGTTCAGCTTTGTTAATTTTTCTTATTTACACTGTTCTAGTATTGGCTACATTGATTTCCTTGTTCTACTTATATCATTCTACAGCAATTCATATAAGTTTTCTCAGGCATCTCTGATTTATTTATGTACATTACTTTTTGTAGCACAATAATATTTAATTGTATTCTTGTATCATAATTTGTTTGAATATTCCTCAGTTGATGAATATCTATTCTGTTCCCACTTCTTTGTCACTATATATATAATATACATATATGTATGTATATGTATGTATATATACAACACTGCCCTAAATATTTCATGCATATGGGGCCTTTATATCTTTGATCTCCTGGAAGGTTGTGGGTGGTATGCTTAGTAGTGGGACTTCTGAGTCAAAGAATGTTGGCATTAAGTCAGTTATTTTTTGGAGGGGGGAGGTGAGGCAATCAGGATTATGTGACTTTCCCAAGGTCACATAACTAGTAGGTATCTCACTTTCTTAGCATAATGTCAATGTGCTCTCCAGAATGGTTGGACCACTTTATAGTTTCACCAACAAAGTATCAGTATTTCTGCCTTTCCACTGCCCCTTTAATGCTGATTATTTCCATGTTTTGTCATCTTTGTTAATTTGATGGTTATAAGGTTGAGGATTGTTTTTGTTTTAATTTTTCTAATATTATTTATTTAGGTCAATATTTCACATTTTTAAAACAATTTACAAATATTTTAAGAACTATTTTTCATGTTTTGACTAATTTATCCACTGGAGTATAGGTCTTGATCTTATATATTTAAATTTCTTGTTGCTATTTAACCCCATTTCTTCTTGCTTAGGAAAGGGGTTTTTATCATTTATAGCTGGGGAAGAATAGATAATAGAGATATATGTTAAATTAGTTGCTAGGTAAAGAATTAGCTGAAAAATCAGTGTTAAAAAAATTGTCACTTGGTACAGGGTGGTGGTGGGAGCTAGGGCCTGGAGCTATGGGATGCAAAATCACTGAAGTTTTCCCACTGTGACTTACAACCCTCCAGGAAAGGCCCTTTCACTGTTAAGACTTAGGAATAATGATTCTTTCAACATGTCACAAAAATACCTGAGGGATTTTTCTTTCTGCTTTCAGGATTTTAAAAATGAATCGAGGTAACTAAGTACATATTACTCCCAAAGAGTGGATGAGACTCATCTTTTTGCCCTGACATCACCTTCCCCTATCTTTCAAAACAGATGTAGGACTGTATTGCACAGGATAAATCATTTATTGGACATTTGCAAGAAACCTCTCTTTTAAAGGTCTTGTCTTTGGTAGGGAATATGAGCAGAAAGGGAAGAATCCCCTTTGAGGTCAAAGAAACTGGAAATTCAACAGAACTTTGGTTGTCTGAGTGACTAATCCTTTAAGGAAAGCAAGTGAGCATCCCAGCAAGACAAGGATCACTCATCTTAGGTGATCTGGTGGGTCAGTGGTAAGGAACTGATTATATACCATGTAATCATAGGATGACTTAAGAGGAAGAAATAAAAGGAGTTGGGAGCCAGGTGAGGAATTCACATGTTAGACATGACTTTGATCCAGGAGAAGTTCCCTAGGGAGAGATAGAGAATGAAAATATTGTTAGAAAGTATTGTCATGAAGGTCTGGAGGTGGTTAACACAAAGTTCAGTGATGATGGAGAGTAATGGTGAAGGTAGAAAAACAACAGAATAAAGATACATATTCCAACATTCTCCCAAATTGTGAAATTGTGGTAAGTACCTTCATGAAGATAAGTGGGAAATGGTAATTGACTATGAAAATTCCAAACCTGGCACTCATATTTTCCCTGAACTCTAGCCACACTCTCTTCTCTTCATAATTCTTAGCTCAAATTTCACCCTAATCTTCGTCTCTCAACCTACTTCACAATCTCAACTCAGCTTCCCATATACTGAATTTTTGGAGAGAAGGGAATAGATAAAGAGGAATGGACAAATCAAAAGGAGAGGGGAAGAGAAAACAATCAAGAAAAGATGGTTATTATTAAAAAAAGAGAATTAAAATATCTCCAGGGGGCAAGGGAATGTTAACCACTCTCACTTCCTCACTTAACAATTGCTTTGTAGGAATATTTCAAGATAAAAGATATAAGGTAAATACAGCTGGGGATTAATAGTTCCTGGGAGCTATTAAGGTCTCACACTGATTCACATTGATCCCCAGTTACACAGCTACATCTCAGGTCTCTCAGCCATGTATCTCCAAAGAGCTACAACCTCAAGAAATAGTCCCAGGTTTAACTACAACAAACCTGCAGGCCAGTGTGATCTTCTTTACTGGGTGAATTTCTCACATTGATCTGTGGAAACAAAGCAGAGTATCTCAGGAACCAGGACTATACTGTTTATTTTTGTCACCATCCAAGAGGAGAGAAAAATCTAACTCTCTATGTTAGGATAAAGGAAGCTAAGTTGAGACTCTTTACATTCCCCCAATCTTTTTCCCAGTTACAGCACAAAAGAAAGGGGGGGGGACACAGATTTATAGGACTTACCATATCTGGTCAAGTACACAATGTTTTTCTTATTAAGTTTGTTGTTTAAACAAAATTCCTCAAATTTCTCCTTGATTTCTTCTCTCAGGACTGGGTGGCGAGCTGTAAGCAGGATGAAAGTTAGAATGTGTGCTAAATCACTCATTAAATAATTTGAGATAATATGGAGGGGATGGGTTGGCTGGCCGGACATGGGGAAGGTGGATGATCTGGGAAATTCAACTGTCATACTCCTGGGGATTAATTAGTATGGCATTTTATGCTTGGGCAGAAGAAAGGGGAGAACATCTTCTATTGGTTATGCAGATGAATGGGGATTAGACCAAATCTTTTGGTTTTTCTCAAGAAGAGGGAAAGGAAAAATTCCCCCATGAGATATCCTACTGCTCTGGACCATCCATTCCCCATCAATAATGATTAGGAGAGAATTCATTGTATTGCACTAATCATAACATCAGAACAATATGTCATCTTAGAGATCGTCTAGTCCAAGTTCCTAATTTTATAGAGGAGGGAACTTCAGTTCTTCCTTTGTTGGAAACTGAGCTAGGAAATGGAAGGTGGGGTGGTGGAATCTCTGATTAATCATAACTGGCAGAAAATTCATCTGTTTTGAAATGCCAACAAAGGTTTGGGGAGAGCAAGGTTATAGGAGGATTTAAAAAAAAATTTCCTTTGGCTAATTGTTCCCTTTCCCTGCAATTGTCTTCTCTTAAACTCTGACCGTCTCATCCCTATCTTCAAGTCCTATCTCCCCAGTGAAGACCAACCTGATATGCTCAAACAGAAACAATCTTTCTTCTGAATCCCCCTCTCCCAACACTTTGTCCATATCTCTCTTTACACTTTTAATTCTCCACTTGTATAAATAATTTGTTGTTTTGTCTTGACATCCTTTGTGTACTGATATCTCGATGAAGGATCTTCTTTATATCCCTCGATGTCTAAGAAAGTGCTAATACTTGGCAAAGACATAACAAATACTTATGAAATTTGTTACTGAATGAAGAAATGAATATTTTTTTTGTGTCACGAAATGACATAATTGATGACCTATATCTTTTCTCTCTTTCATTTTTTAGGTAGGGTAGAGCCTTCTTGAAAAGGTACTTGGGACATACAGGGCTCAGAGCTGACTTTAGAAGTTACCCAAAGGGTCTCAAATTGGCCAGTTTCTTGTCTGATGAGATGCTTTCCCTAATTTCAAACATTGCATGTTGCACTGGACATACCTTTGGACATCTCCAAATCTATCTGCTTTCTTTCTTTGCTCATCTTTTCTTTTGGAATAAGGAAGAGGCACATTGGGGTGGGGGTAGAGAATACATACCAAAGAGTTGTAACACTAAGGTTACACCATTCTTGTCGTAGTTGTATAAGGTCGACATGATATATTCATCGTGTTTTATGTGTGTAAAGTAGAAAATGTTTGCTCCTGAATCTGTGAAAATCACAAGGGAACAAAGGTTAGAATTTCTTCTAGTACTTATAGAAATAAGGGGAAAGACTAGTGAAATGATTGGAGTTGTATGTTTGCCAAAGGTTTTCCCTGGACACCTTTGTCTCATTACTCCTCTGACACCCCTGTCAAACTGTTCTGATCCCAAACCCTTCTCAAAGTTTCTCCTTTTCCATCCTCCCCCCCCCCCATCACAGAATGTTAACATTAGAGGGGATCTTGTAGGTCATTTAGCTTAATCACCTGCTTTTATAGATGGAGAAATTGAGAACAAGAGACACTAAACAATGACTTCTTTAAAATAATATATTCTCATTTATACTTACAAAGTGATATATATTGATTCTCTTTGTCTGTCTTGTAACTATTCAGGAAGATTGCAGAACATTTACCATTTTTCCTGGAAATAAAAGTCAGCATTCCAATATCATGTTTTTGTAATGGCTTTAATCTTATAAACACATCTAAAGGGAAGAGTCCTTAACTAAACAAAGGAGAGAGACAGAACATATTGAAATTTGATTACATAAAATTTACATAAAATTCTACCCCAACAAAATCAATGCACTTAAAATTAGAAGGGAACTGTAACTGGAGAAAAAATATCTTTGTAGCAAGGTTACTTGATAAAGGTCTGATATCCAATGTATAGCAAGAATTGATTTAAATGTATAAAACAAGAGTCATCCCCAATTTATAAATGGTCAAAGGATTTAACTAGACAATTCTTAAAAGAAAAAATGTAAGCCATCAACAACCTTAAGAGAAAATGCTCCAAATCATCAATAATAAGGCAAATGAAAATTAAAACAATTTTGAGGTTCCACCTCTACCCATCAGATTGGCAAAGATGATTGAAAATGCAATTGTTGCAGGCACTATAGAAGGACACACTAATACATTGCTGGTAGAGCTGTGAATTATGAGTCCAGACATCTCAGAAAGCAATTTAGTTCTATGCTCCAAAAGTCACTAAATATATCCATAAATTCCACTATGAGGTATACAGTCCAAAGAGTTACAAGAAAAACGGGAGGGACCCACATGTACAAACATATTTATAGATTTACTTTTTGTTCTAGCAAAGAACTGAACATTAAGCAGGTGTTCAATCAATTAGAGAAGGATTTGACAAATTATAGTATTTGAATATAATGGAATATTGGTACAACATAAGAAAAGACAAAGGGGATGGGTTCAGAGAAACATTTGGATATTTATATCATCAGAATTAGAGAGAAGTGAGGACCAGGGTACTAATTTATACACTATCTATAATATTATAAAGCAAAGAAACTATGAAAGACTTGAGAATCCTGAGCAATGCAAAGATTATTTCAGAGAACTGATAATGAAGCATGCTTCCCATCTCAAAGGAAAGTGATAGAAGTAAAGTGTGAAACATGACATGTATTTTCACATATACGGTAGATTTGGTTTTCTCACTTATACTTATTTATTCCAAGGGAAGGTTTAATTTTTTGTATGTGAAAGAATAATTAGGGACATTGAAGGTATAGTAGTGATAAAAAAAATACAAATGAAGAAAAGAGCATCAATGAAGCATTTAAAAGAATGTATAGGAAAGAACAGATAAAGGGTTTAGAGGGCAACACAAATGGGACACCTTTGAACTACCACATTGAATTTATTATATACCTTAAAAAGAAAAACAAAACTGAAGGTAGTTTGTATTCAGGTTTTCAAATACAATCTACTTTTTCTATTTCTTATATATGGAAATGTTCATGTTTGTCGTTTTGAATAACAGAAAATTAAAATAAGAACACTTCTATATCTATACAAGTAATTTCAATTTCTACCTAGAATTCAAACCATCACAACATTTACCCACAATTTTTTAGGCCTTACAATAATGTGGTTATTGAATTTCCTTTTAGTTCTCAACTTAGTTTAAAGTAAACTCATCATTCTTTTTAGTGTAGTAGTAGTAATTGTTGTTCAGTCATTTCAGTCAGTCTGACTCTTTGAGACCCCATTTTGGAGTTTTCTTGGCAAAGATACTGGAGTGGTTTAACATTTCCTTCTCCAGCTCATTTTACAGATGAAAAACTGAGGCAAACAGGATTTAAGTGACTCATCCAGGGTTACACAGTTAGTAAGTGTCTGAGACCAGATTTGAACTCAGGAAGATGAGTCTTTCTGATTCCAAACACAATGCTCTATCATACACTGGTATAGCATGTAGAATATATTTTAATTTATCCTGATTATTTGGAAATCTATAATCTGTGTTCAGCGTTTGTGAGTTCACAGAGTATTCAAGTAGACTGAATACCTCTTTCTTCAGTTATTTGGCAAAAAGAGAGTGGGGACTTTGGAAAGGACTTGACTCATGAGAAGAGCAGCAGAGTTGGATTCAAAAGACCTGTTTCAAGTCATAGCATTGCCAGTTCCTAACCATATGACCTTGGGTATATTTGGGTATTACAATTATATATTGCATTCCTTGTTCTAATCTATAAAGTAGAAATAGTAATACTTGTGCTATATATTTTAAGAGGTTATTGGGGAGAAAGCACTCTTTTAACATTAAATCACTAGAAAATTGCTAGCTGTTTTTACTTCTGTCTCATGTTATCTCCAAATCATTCCAATGAAATGAATAGAGAAGATTATTTTGTCCTTATTTTGCAGCTTTAACAGAGACATATTTGTCATAATTGGTCCAGAGTCAAGTTAATAAAAACAAAGACAAGAAATCAGGTTTAGGTTTTTTTTCCCCCTCCTAGCTTTCATTGCTCAGAGTTAAGAGTCTGGGAGGGCTGTTTTTTTCACACCATTCTTTCTGATGTGAACAAAGTCTTTCAGTATCTATTGAATGAATATGAAGTCCTTATATGGTTGCTAGGGTCTAAGCATGATGTATGCTTCTATCAGGATCCCAATCCACCCCTCTCTCTAGTCCTCTCTTTTTAATATTAGAAGACACCCATTTTCCAGAGCTAAGGTCCAGCAAGCAAGGTATGCCCTGAGCTTAGCATAACAACAATCCTTTGCTCTCACTTTCTGGATGAACTTCGCTGCAGCTCAATTCCAGAATTGACTCAAGCCAGCCCCAGGAGGTCCATGAGCTTGGATAAATACTTGTAGGAACCATGTCCCAGTTATAAAGCCCTGCTATGAATAGATTTTTTTTCACTAGGTAAGCCTGCCTCATTGTTACGGTTATCCCTCACTGTGGGGATTTTTGTCTAGTCACAACTATGTATGTGAAGGCTTAGCCTTGCTTCCTTGGGTGTCCTTCTGCAGGAGACCTTGGCATGCAGTCTAGTTTCTCTTCAATAGAATAAAGAAAACTTTTTGCTTATAACCTCTGTGAACTCTTTGGTTTTATTTTATTTTTCAGTGTTGACAGTTGGTATAATAACCTCTGTGGCTATTTGGTCATTTATTTTCAGAGGTTGACCCTTTTATCCCCTGTCTAATTCTTGTCTCTGTCTCCTTTAGGATAGCTTTAGGAACCCATCTTGTCTCCAACTGATGGCTAGAGGCTGAATCAAAGATGGTTGGGGAAGAAAGAAAACAGTGGCTCTCCCTTCTCCATGAATCATGATTAAAAACCAAAGCAAAAAACCCCTGCGGCTTTATATAAAACATGATGTCATTATTACTAAATCATCACACTATTAATTATATTATAATATGATATATTATCATATTAATGTATTGTATTAAATATATTAATTATTATAATATTATTATAAAACTTCAGGAGTTTATTTTGTTTTGGTGTTTAATCTCTTACAATCACATCCAACTCATATTGCCTTTAAAGATTTTTCCTTTTCAAGGTTTCCCTTTATTGGTCATTTGAATGAGAGCAGACACAGAGTCTGGGAGCCTAATCAGAAATTTATTCCTAAAACAATGGAAATCCATCATGTGTGTGTTAGAGTGTGGAGGATATAGCCCAGATCTGTGACCCAGGTATTCATCAATTCCTTCTTCCATCTAACATAGGTATCACTTACCTTTCCATATATTCTCCATATAGCTTGTTACCATTTGCTACGATTCGGTGGAGAGAGATTCTAAAGGGAGCCCCCTTCTTGATCTTTGATGCGTCATTTGAAGCTACTGCAATAGTGTGCCAGGATCCTGAAATCTGTGGAGAAGGGATATTGTGAAGCTTTCATCCCTCTTATTTTATGAATGAAGAAACTGAAGCCTTCAAAGTAAAAGGTGTTCCTAGTCTTATCTTGCCTGGTACATACATGGTCATTTTTGGCAAGCTAGAATCCACTCTAGCCTATTAATTAAGAGTTTTAGGTCTATTATACTAATTGGTTAGACTGTTGATGGGCAAGGCACATTATTTTAGTGCCTCAGTTTCCTTATCTCCCAGATGGGGAAATAAAACTGCTACTTCTAGTTGTTGTGAAGACTAATTGAGATTTCAAAAAATCTTACTCTATTTCTTCCTCCTAAACATGATTCTACTTCAATAATATGGGGTAGGTCAGTATGGGAAATGTCACTGCAGCAAGGGCATCTCTAGTGGGATTTTAACAATTTGTTACTCTCCCATTTCACTAATCAAAGACTTGTACTTTGGTTCTCCTCTCTATCTGCCCAAGGAATTCTCTTCCTTTCTTCTCAGAGTGGCTCTGAGAATTCTCCCTAGGCCGTGACAGAATCCACAAAGTATCCAGGTCCAGAGGCTATACCAACCTCAACTCCAAAGCTACCATTTGTATCCTGCTGGAATAATGGATGTGAATGGCAGCTCTTAGGGCAATAACCTGGTGATCCTACACCTAAGAGTGATAGTTCTGCCATGGAACATTCTTGGTATTTGTGGACCCCTTTTCAATTGGTTTCACCAGAAGTCATTTAGGTTAAGATGAATTATATTAAAAAAAACATCCTGAGAGAGTTGTGGAATTCCTGGGCCTATAGAAGTTATCTTGTGTATCATTCTATAAACATAGAAAACATCCAGTTGATTTAGACTGCGAGAAAAAAAGAATTTGTAGTATTTATCATACTGATTATTTTTAAAGAGGATAGAGAGAGAGAGAGTGCTTCTATAACCAAACCTCATTCATAACTATTCCTTCCCTACCTCCCATACCCACCCTTACATCATTTTGGACTATGAAATAAACTCAGGAATTCATGTACTCCACAAGCATTCAAAAGGACAGCTTTGAATTAAAAGACACAAATCGCATGTCCCTTTTATCTTTGCATAGAATGTATTGACCTGTACTGGGTGGGGGGAATCTCCTCACCTAGAAATTCCCCATAGAAATGAAATCACAGGTCCAGTCTCTATATCCTCTACAAAGGTTATTCAGACACAAATGCAAATCTACTTTTACATAATTTCAGACTTTCAACTGACTTCAACCAATCACATTAGTTACAAATATTCAAAAAGATAGCTTTGAGTTAGAAGACACAAATGCCCATTTCCTTTCCATTTTGCCCTCCTCTATAGACAGATGTTCTGCTTTCCTTGCCTTCTACCCCCAAACCTCTCCCAGCTCCCCTCCACCCATCTGTGCCCACTCTTGTTCATTTACATTTTGTTGGTGCTCCTCACAGTGGCCATTGTGGCCCTGGATGCCTCTGACCAGGGCCAGCCCCAGGATTAGCAGTAGAAGTTTCATTTGCCTTGTGTCAGTAGCAGCTGGGACTATGAAAATGGTTCTGATGAATTTTCTGGGTTCTCAATTCACTTGCTTTTATACTTCATTGTAGAGTGGTGGTTCCTGATGATGTGGCACTTTGGGGCCTCCTTCAAATAGCCCCCAAGATACTTTGTATTGAGAATCTTGTGCCAACTATAGTTCATGAGACAAGCATCTCAAGAACCTTGACTGATGTGTTTTCTTCCTCTAAAAATTGTACATTTCTGAAATGTAAATTTCTAAGGACAATAGACATTATGAAGATGAGCCAACTTCCTGGAATAACTGATAGATCTAAAGTGAGATCAGAAAGTCCAAATATTTTTTCAACTATTCCTCTGCTAGCCAGTTAGTTAACAAGCACTTACTAAAAATCCAAAGACATGATTCCCTGGGAAGAGTGCCAAAGACAAAGGAAGCAAAGTCACCCTCTCTGGGGAACTTCATCTTGTGATAGGACAATTTAATTCAATGACCATTTATTAAGTGTCCACTTTGTGTTAGATCCTGAGCCAAATATATCCAGATAAGGCTTCGTCCCTGACCTCATGGAGCTCCTAGTCTGGTACCCAAGAATGCATGACAAGCTTTTCTTTTAAAGAACTCTCTTAGGAACAGTGGTTAGTTTGGGTGGAACACAGCAGACATAAAGGGGAGCAATGGTTAGATGCTGATGATGCTGGCAAGGAAGAAATTCCTTGTGCTTCAGGTAGGAGAGGTATGTGACTGGTGTTAATATTTCTCAGGCTGTATCTCATAGAATAAAGAGATTCATTTTAGACTAGTATTTTTAAAATATTATTTAATATTTTATTTTTTCCCAATTACATGTAAAATAATTTTAACTTTTTTTTCAAATATTTGAGTTCCAAATTCTCTACCCCCATTGAGAAGGCAAGCAATTTGATATAGGTTACATATATGTAGTCATGCAATACTCATTTCCAAGTAAGTCATTCTGTGAAAGAAAACACGAACAAAAAAGAAGTATCTTTGATCTGCATTCAGGTTTTATCAGTTCTTTCTCTGGAGATGAATAGCGCTTTTCATCATAAGTCCTACAGAATAATCTTGTATCATTGTATTGCTGAGAATGGCTAAATTATTCATAGTAGATCATCATGCTATATATATAATATATGTATATAGCATGACCTATTATGAATTTATATATGTATATACATGCATATATGTCTATCTATCTATCTATCTATCTATCTATCTATCTATCTATCTATCTATCTATCTTTTTAGAGGGCAATTGGGGTTAAGCGACTTGCCCAAGGTCACATGGCTAGTTTTTCTGTTAAGTGTCTGAGGCTGGATTTGAACTCATGTCCTCCTGACTCCAGGGCCAGTGCTCTATTTACTGTGTCATCTAGCAGCTCCATCATCATGCAATATTGCTGTACCTGTTTACAATGTTCTCCTGGTTCTGCTCATTTGACTTTGCATCAGTTCATGTAAGTTAGATTGGTATTCTTAAAGGTGCACCTGTAAAGATCAGTACTACCTGTGGAATAGTAGCAGTGAGTCTGTGAATGAGATTAGAAGCTGCTTTTATTGGATCAGCTCAGGAGTTGCTGCTGCTAACAGGAGTGTGTATGACACAACAAGGACTGAATTAGTCTAGGTTCTGTGAAGGAGTCTGGGAGTTTGGGGCCCTAGCACTCTGTATGTAAACATGGAAATAGAAGAGAGATTTAAGAGAAAAGGGGGAGAGAGTACTAGGGTGAGCACAGTTTGGCTTAGTCCACTTCTCATTGCTTCCACAACTGTCACCTTAGCTCAGTCTGTCATCTGTCACTTCTCACCCGGACTATTGCAATGGTGTCCCATGTTTCACTATGTCTCAAATCTCTCTCCTCTCCAATGCAATCTCCACAGTTCATTTTACTTACAAATACCTCAAAGTATAGAAACACAATAAATGTAAAGAAATTGCAACTAGAAAGGAAAGCCTAAGTAACAAAATAATTTACATTACCTCTAAATACTTTTTGTTCTTGTTTAGTTGATTAGTCCTGTCTGACTCTTCTTGATTCTATTTGGGGTTTTCTTGGCAAAGATACTGAAGTGCTCTGACATTTCCTTTTCCAGCTTAATTTACTGATGAGGAAACTGAGACAAACAGGGTTAAGTAACTCACCCAGGGTCACATAGTTAGTGTCTAATCTGGATTTGAACTCAGGTCCTCCTGACTGCAGGACCCAGCCTACTACCCACTGTGTTGTCTAGCTGCCCATCTCAAGATACTACTAAAAAGAAAAAAAAACAAATAATCAGGTAGAACCCTATGGGGCTAAAAAAAAGAAATAACAAAAGTGGGTACATTAAGAGATTTCTTTCTAAAAATACAAAAGGGATAATTAATGTTGATGAGGAATTTAGAGAAATAGGAAAAGTTATGGTGGAACACTATATCTGAAATACCATGGACTAGGCTTCATGTATCCTACAGGAAAATAAAGTATTTTTTGGGACTAAACTGCAGAATGGTGGGCACATTAAAAAGGAAAGGCATAGTAGAAGATATAATGAAATGTGCCACGTATCCTAATCAAATTAACGGTAAACAAAGGGAGAACAACTTTTATAGTCTCTCAGCAAGAAGAATTAACAGGGGCAGCTAGGTGGCACAGTGAATACAGCACTAACCCTGGAGTCAGGAGGACCTGAGTTCAACTCTGGCCTCAGATACATAACACAAAACTAGTAGTGTGAACTTGGGCAAGTCACTTAAACCCAATTGCCCTCCAAAAGCAAAAAAAAAAAAGAATTAACAGTCATACTATCATACAAAATAAAAGCAAAAAATCACAAAATGGAATAAATAAGGAAACTGCATATACTGAAGACTATGAAAGAATGTGTGTATTTCTCAGTACCACATGGAAATTTTACAAAAACTTCATCATGTTAGGGTACAAAAATTATACAAACAAATGCAAAAAGGCATAAAGAATAAACATATCCTTTACAGATCATAAAACAATAAAAACAGTAATCATTCCAAGGAGTACAAACATAAGACACAGACTCAAAAGTAGACTTAATAATGAAATCCTAAATAATGAATGGATTAAAGGACAAATCATAGAAATAATTGTTATATAAATTAAGAAGACAAAGACGGGGGTGCAGAGACAAGATGGTGGAGTAGAAACAGGACTTCCCTGGGGCTCTGGCTCCTACCTCCTCCAATTCATGTAAAAGGTGACTCTGAAGAAACTTTGAGCTACAGAACCCACAAAATGACACAGAGAAACTAACCGTTTGCTGAGGACATCCCGGCAGGCTGGCAGGAAGTGGCCAGTGAAGCACTCTAGGAGCTGAGATTGCGAGAGCCAGAGGTTTTAGCCTCAGGGCATGCCCGACCAGCTGCTGGCTGGAGGGACTTAAGATCACCAGCAACTGTGGTGATTTCTAGAATTATCAACCCATAGATGTCAAGGGTAAAGTGAGAGGTCAGTGCAGTGTGGACTTTAGGATCCAGTAGTTGGGAGTGAGGTCGGCCTTTGCCCATGGGGGTGAGAAGTAGCTGAGGTTCAGCAGCCCAGCAGCCCTGGCCAAGTGGCTGCTTCAGCTCCTGGCCTGCAGATTGTATGGGGACCAAGCAACCAGTCTGAGGGGTAATTGCTCTTGCTTTAACCTGCTTGGATGTGGATTGCTCTCTAGGATGGAGGTCCTGGGGTGTGCAACCAGCTTGCCAGAGAGTGTGGAGGCTTCAGAGAGGGCACCCAACTAATACCTTCAGCAGCTGAGAAAACCCCAGCATTTGTTACGAAGCTCCCCTGTCTGGTAGCAGAGTCCTACTGAGGCAAAAAGCCCCAAAGTCAAGTAATTGAATGGCAGCAGGAGTAAACCAGGGACACAAAGCAAATAGAAGAATCCAACATTAGACTCCTATTTTGGGGACAAAAAATATCAAAGCATGGAACAGGAGGAAGACAGTGAAGTCAGAACTCCTGCACCAAAAGATTTCAAGAAAAATACGAACTGGTTACAGGACATAGAGGAGCTTAAAAAGGATTTTGAAAACCAAATAAGAGAAGTGGAGGAAAAATTGGGAAGAGAAATGAGAACAATGCAAGAAAATTATGAAATGAGAGTCAACAACCTGACTGAAGAAAATAACACCTTAAAAAATAGACTAACTCAAATGGCAAAAGAGGCTCCAAAAGCCAACAAGGAGAAGAATGCCTTAAAAAGCCGAATTTGCCATGTGGAAAAAGAATCTCAAAAGCTCACTGAAGAGAATCATTGCTTCAGAATTAGATTGGAGCAAATGGAAGCTAGTGACTTTATGAGAAATCAAGATGCTGTTAAACAGATCCAACCAAATGAAAGAATAGAAGGCAATGTGAAATATATCATGGAAAAAACACTGACCTGGAAAATAGATCCAGGAGACATAAGTTAAAAATTATTGGACTACCTGAAAGCCATGATCAGAAAAAGAACCTAGAAATCATCTTTCAAGAAATTCTCAAGGAAAATTGCCCTGATGTTCTAGAACCAGAGGGCAAAATAGAGGTTGAAAGAATCCACCAATCACCTCCTGAAAAAGATCCCAAAAAGAAAGCTCCTAGGAATATTATAGCCAAGTTCCAGAATTCCCAGATCAAGGAGAAAATATTACAAGCAGCCAGGAAGAAACAATTTGAATATTGGAAACACAATCAGGATAACACAGGATCTGGCAGCGTCTACACTGAGGGATCAAAGGGCTTTGAAATATGATATTCTAGAGGTCAAAGGAGCTGGGATTAAAACCAAGAATCACCTACCCAGCAAAACTGAGTATCCTGTTTCAGGGGAAAATATGGTAATTCAATGAAATAGAGGACTTTCAAGCATTCTTGCTGAAAAAACCAGAGTTGAATAGAAAATTTGACATTCAGATACAAGAAGCAAGAGAAGCATGAGAAGGTAAACAGGGAAAAGAAATCATAAGGAACTTATCAATGTTGAACTATTTATATGCCTACATGGAAAAACAATAATTGTAACTAATGAAACTTTTATCAGTATGAGAATAGTTGAAGGGAGTAGAAATGTGTATATACATACATACATGTCTATATAAGAGGGTATATGGGCATATGAATACATATGTGAATGTGTGTATATATGTGTACAGATATACATAGAGGGCACAGGACCAATTTAATAGGAAAGGATGATACTTAAAAGGTGAAATTAAGAGGTGAGAGAGGAATATAATGAGAGGTGATGGGGAGAGACAGAATGGGGTAAACTATCTCATAAAGAAGAAGCAAGGGAAAATGGTTACAATGGAGGGGAAGAACAGGAAGGCAAAAGGGAATCAGCCAACCTTATTCTCTTTCAATTTGGCTTAGGGAGGGAATGACATACACACTAAATAGGGTGTCTCACCCTACAGGAGAGTAGGGAGGAAGGGGATAAGAGGGGGGATGATGGAAGGGAGGGCAGCCTTGGGGGGAGGGAAGTTGGAAGCACTCATTTTTGAAAAGGTACAGGATCAAGGTAGAGAATAGAACAAGTGGGAGGTGGGATAGGATGGAGGGAAATATAGTCATTCTCTTACAATATATCCACTATGGAAATGTGTTGCAAAGCTACACATGTACAACCTATACTGAATTGCTTATCTTTCCATTAAGGGTGGGTGACAAGGGAGGAAGGGACTGAATCTGGAATTCAAAGTTTTAAAATTGAATGTTTAAAAAATATATACTATTATTAATATTATTTTACATGTAACTGGGAAATAAGATACACAGCACCGGGGCATAGAGATCCACTGTGCCCTACTGGGAAGTCAGAGAGGGTATGAGAGAAGATATGGGAGAGAGCAGATTGGAGGAGGGGATATCTAGTGGCATCGATATTTTGAGGTGGTGAGTAGGGGAAAAATGGGGAGAGAATTTGTAACTCAAAATCTCATGGAAATGAATGATTTAAACTAGAAGTTAATAAAGCATTCAATTAAAAAAAAAGGAAGGAAAAATAAAAAGACAAAGATGAAACAACATATCAAAATTTCTGGGATGCAGCAAATGTAGCCCTCAGGGCAAAAATGTATTCCTAAAATATATATAAATGAAATAGAAAAAGAGGAGTTTAGTGATCTGAATATGTATTTTGAGAATTTAAAAACCAACAAATAAGTCTAAACTAAGCAAAATATGAGATATTGACAATCAGGGAAATAGGTAAACTGGAAGCCAAAGAAACTACAGAAATATATTTTTTAAAGCTCCTAAAATCTTGTTCTTTGAAAAGACTAGAAAGTTGATAAAGTTTTTGCTAACCTGCTTAAAAAGACAGAACATCAAATAAAAAAATTGCAAATACATAAGGTGAAGTCACAACAAAAGAAAATAAAAAAATCTGAACTTTCATAGTTGTAAGCTAAGAAAAGTGAGAACACAAAAGAATATATTTAAAATTATGAAACACTCAAACTAGTAGAAGACCAATAGAGATCTAAAATAATTCAATCTCAGAAAGGGAAATAGAATTTTATCAAGGATACAATGATGGCTCAATCTCATGCAAATAATATAATTAATCATATTAAAAACAAAAGTATACTAAACTAAGTGATTATCTCCAGAAAAAGGTTTAAAAAGTATAATGCTCACTTATGCTAAAAATAATATCAAATATAGGCATAGAAAAATCTTTGAAAATATTAGGAAATTATTTATGTAAAACCAAAAGTAATCATATGCAACTACAAATTGTCTAAGTAGAGGAATGAATTAAGGTGTCAGTTCTCTCCTCCATCATGTGACACAGTTCTAGAAACATTAGTAATAGCTTTAAGACAAGATAAAGAAATTAAAGGTGTAAAGATAGGCAAAGATGAGTTAAACCTAACCCTATTTGCTGATCACAATGGTTTGTTTAGAAAATCCTATTTTTAAAATTTCTATTTTCCCATCAAAGGTATTGAGACAATAATGTCAGTAAATGAGCAGGCTACAAGCCCCCCTCCCCCCTTTCTCCCCTGCCTTATCAATAGCATTTCTATTGATATCTCAAAGGATTATAAGCTTCTTGAAGGCTTGGACTTTCTTTTGACTCTTTTTGTATCCTCAGAGCCTAGCACAGTGCCTGGCACATAGCAGGTACTTATTAAATGTTTATTGATTGATTTATTGAAAAAGAAATCTCATTAAAAATAACCATGACACAGATAAGATGTTCAGGGAAGGTCATCTTACGGAAGTACTGAAGCACACAAAATACTTGTATGGATGTAATTATAAAATTCTCCTTAAGGAAATAAAGAAAAAATTAAAAAGTTGGAGCACTATGTTGACCTCATGCTATATAAATCAAGCTATCAATGAGTTACTTTACATATCTGTGAGCCCATGATTCATGGGTAGAGGGCAATATTTAGTTGAATTGGTTAACTACAATGTCAAGAGAGTCTGGCCCATAAAGCCTCCCAAAATCTGGATCCAGACTATCAGTCTAGACTTATTTCAGATTATTGTCCATCTTGAACTATACGTTCCAGCCAGGTTAATTTGCTAGTTACCTCAATTTGACATTCACTCAGACCTTCTTGATGGTGTGCAGTCTCTCCTCACGTCTACCTTATTTCCTTCTGGGCTTCTATCAGAACTTGCCTCTTTTCAGAGACTTTCTTTCATCCTCCTGGTTATTTGGGCTCTCCCCTTCTTCAAATTACTTGGCATTCCTTACTTCTATATATGTTCTATCTCCCAGTGCAGAATAAGCCACTTTATCATGATTTTGTTCCTTTTAGTCATTCTTAACAGGCACAGTCCCTCGCATATTAGCAGGCACAATACTTTTTTGGGGTTCAATTTTATTCATTAACCCATTTTTACCCTTCCTCCTATTTCTGCACAGGAAGACAGAATGTCCAGGGTGAGTAGATTGGTATCGGTCATCCAGTCAGACTCAGAGCTTGAGTGGGTGTGAATGGATCAGTGTCAGTAATAAGAGATTGGGCAGTGTTTATTGTGGAAGGTCTTGAATACCAGATAAAGCAGTTTTACTCAGAACGCAGTAGGGAGTCACTGAAGATTTTTGAGCAGGAGTGACCTGATTAGATTGATGCAAAAGCAACATAAAAATAGTGTTAGAGACAACCAAATAACAGTGTGATGGTCCCTGGGGCAGCCAGAGGCTATCAGGCCCCAGTTAAGTCTCTAGTTAATTTAAGATGTCCAACATCAACAAGTTAGAGATTATCCTATTTTTTGAAATCTTTTTAAAAAACTAGAAATTAATGAACATGAGAGAGAGAGAGAGAGAGAGAGAGAGAGAGAGAGAGAGAGAGAGAGAGAGAGAGAGAGAGAGAGAGAGAGAGAGAGAGAGAGAGAGAGAGAGAGAGAGAGAGAGAGAGA
>NW_027187234.1:1302132-1366231 GCF_028583685.1 Petaurus breviceps papuanus
AGAGAGAGAGAGAGAGAGAGAGAGAGAGAGAGAGAGAGAGAGAGAGAAAGAGAGACAGAGAGAGATTGAGAGAGAGAGGGAGAGAGGGAGGGAGAGAGAGAACATTTCCATATACAAAATAAAAGGGAAAAAAGGATTACATATGTGAAACAATAAATTATTATATTTAACTTGCTTCTAAAAAAACTGTAAATAATAAATTAAACATTTCCTTTCAAATCTGCCCTGTTTGTCTGTGTTTCCCTCTCAACTTCATTTTGTTCCCTTTTGTGCATTTTTACTATGCTTCAAAAAACCTTTTAAATTAATTTTCTTCATCATTTTTGGCAACTGACTGTCAATTTTCCTTTCCCCTCCAAATACAAAAAGAAAATAAAATCTTTGTTAAAAAATAAGCGCAGCAAATAGAAAGAAATCCTATATATGCTATGCCAGAAATAGGCCTCATTTTGCAATATAAGTCTATGACTTATCTGTGAAAAGATAGGCAGCAATAATGCTTCAGCACCAGTCCTCTGAAACAGAGGTTAGTCATTACATTTTTTCAGCGTTCTTAAGCCTTTTCTTTATAACGTTGTTTCTCCTGCATAGGTTGTTCTTATGGTTCTTCTCACTTCTTCCTGTATCAATTTATCCAAGTTTTCCCTTTTATCATTTCCATCCCTTTTATCATTTCCTTCATTTCTATACCATTATTTGTTCAGCCAGTCCCTAATGGTTGAACATTTATTTTCAATTCTTTGCTATAAAAACAGCTGCTATAATTTTATAAATAGATGGGTACTTTTCTTTTATTTTTAATATTTTGAGGGGATAGACTTTGTGTCACTAATTACATGTATATGCATAGTATAGCGACTTTTTGGATATAATTCCAAATTAATTTCTAGGATAGCTGCTTAAATTCACAGCTCCACCAACTTTCCTGTCTTCTTAACTGTTCCTTCAACATATTTTGCCTTTATTTATTTATTTTTTCTTTCATCTTTGTCCACCTGATAGGTGGGTACAGATTTGTTTTAATTTGCATTTCTTAAATTGATAGTGTTTTAAACATTTTTATATGGATGCGGTTCATCTGGATTTCTTCCTTTGAGAACTGTCTGTTCACATTTTTTAACCAATTCTTTATTGGCAATGATTGTCATTCTCTTATATATATTGAAAATGAGACCTCTGGCAGCAAAACTGCAATAAGGATCCACCCCCTCCAAGTTTAAATTGCATTAAATTTGTTTAAAATCTTTTCAATTTTATGTAATCAAAAGTTGTCCATTTATCTTCTGCGATCTTCTCTATCCCTTGTTTTTTTTTTATGAACTCTACCTTTATCCATAACTGCAAAATTTTTTTATTCCTTGCACCATTAATTTGTTTACAATATCACTTTTGATCTTGTGAATCCATGTGGTAATTATTATGGTATATAGTGTGTGATCTTGGTCTAAACCTATTTTCTACTAATCTGCTTTCCAATTTTCTCAGTAGTTTGTGTCAAATAGTAACTGTCTCCTGGAAGGTGGGGTCTTTGGGTTTATTGAACACTATGCTACTGTGCTTTTTTTTCCATTTCTGCATATTATTTACTTATTCTGTTCAACTGATTGACTTCTATATTTTTTTAGCCATTATCAAGTAGTTTTGATGATTACTGCTTTTTAGTATAGTTTGAAATCTGGTATTGTTAGGCTGTATTCCTTCCCATTCCCCTTCCTCCCCCCCTTAGATTCTTAATCTTTTTTCCTCCAGCAGACTTTTGTTATTTTTTTTTAGTTTGGCAAAGCAATCCTTTGTTAGTTTGACTGAATCCTTTGTTAGTTTGACTGGTATTGCACTGAACAAGTAAGTTAATTTACGTAATATTGTCACTTTTTAATGTTGGCATGGTCTGATAATAAACAACTAATATCTATGCACTTATTTAGATCTGTCATTATTTCTATAAAGAGTGTTTTGTAGTTGGATTGGATATAGTTTCTATTTTTGTAGTGGTCTCCCAAATAATTAATACATTCTGTAGTTATTTTGAATAGGTTTTTCCCCCCTATCTGTACTTGGTAGCTTTTATGGGCAATATGTAGAAAGGTTGATGTTTTGTGTGGGTTTATTTCATATCCTGCTACTTTGCTGAATTTATTAATCATTGCATTTAATTTTAAGTAGACTCTAGGATTCTCTTAGTAAAGCATTATATATACGCAATATAATAATATAAATATATTATAAATAAATAAACAATATAATATAATAAAAGCTATAATTTCACTTCCCTCTTTTCTGTTTTTATTCCTTCAATTTCTTTTCCTTGACTCATTGCTATTGCGAGCATTTCTAGTACTATGTTAAATATAGAGCTGATAGTAGACATTTATACTTTACCCTGTTCTTTATTGAAGAGGTCTCTCTATCCTAATTACATATAATATTAAATCTTGATTTAAATAGATATCATTTATTATTATGTTGAGAAAAGGTTTATTTATTGCTATGTTTTTTAGTTTTTTAAAAACAGAAATGGTGTTATTTTTTTGCAAATGTCTTGTTTCTTGTTATATGATCATGTGATTTTTATTGTTTTTTGGTTATTAGTATGATCTATTCCCTTAAAATCAAATCAACTATGGTATGAATCCCACCTGGTCATAATATGTAATCTTTTTAATGTGTTGCTGTAACCTCTTTGCTAATATTTTATTTAAAGTTTTTGCATCAATATTAATTAAGGATATTGGCCTATATTTTTATTTTTCTATTTTGTCTTTCTCTTGTTTAGGTATTAAAACCATATTTGTATCATAAAAAGAATTTGTAGGATTCCCCTTTCCTCTATTTTTACAAAGAGTTTAAGCAATATTGGAATGAATTTTTCTTTGGATATTTTATATAATTCACTTGTTAATCTATCTGGTTCTGTTTTTTTGTTTTTTGGTGGGGTGGGAGGGGAGAGTTTATTTGTGGCTTGATCCATTTCTTTTTCTGAGGTTGGGTTATTTAAATTCTATATTTTTTCTCTTACTCTGGGCATTTTATGCTTTTTATATATAACAGCATCAAGCATTTATGAGGCATCTACTATGTGCAGACCTTATGCTAGGAATATGAAGAAAGCAAAAGATAGTTCCTGACCTCAAGGAGCTTACAATCGCTTATTTCATTTAGACGCTAGTTTTGTTAGAAAAAGCCAAAATATTTTCTTTTATTTTTCTTCATCTCTTGCTAGTTCTCTTTTTTCATTTTTGATCTTGGAGATTTAGTTTTTTTCTCTGTTTTTAACCAAACTGGTTAATGACTATCTATTTTCTTGCCCCTCCTCCAAAAGAAACAAATGGCTTTTAGGTTTATTCATCCATTCAAGTTTTAAAAAATATTTTCTGTTTTGTTCCTCTTTTCAGAGACTATCCTCATTAACTACGGAATCCTTTGGTATTGCTCTCTTCTCTTCATGAGATATCCTTAAAAACCTCAAACCTGGAGGGGACTCTGGGAACTTAGTCTTACTTCTTGCAAAATCCTCTACTGTCCCTTTCAACGTGGTTCCATTGACAGCTGTGATTTTTCTGTGAAAATTTGATCAAGGAAAACAAACAAAAGAACTAATCCTGCAGCAGGAGATTCTTAGGTTTCCCACAACCCTGTTCTTGTTGCAACTATCCTGCTCTAACACAAAATATCCTCTGTCATCCTTGAACTGACAGTGGAGCACAAGGATTCCAGTGTGCGATTCTTTTAACAAATGTCTGTCTTTACTTCCATTAGGTGTGGCTTATGCACAGTGATTAAGGGGAAGAGTGACAAGTACAGTTAATAGTGACTGACCCCACTCCTTAACATAGATGAACAAATGGGAAGTGGGCCAAGTCAATTGGGAAAAAAATAATTGTGAAATTGAAATTGTGTCTGTAAACTTCATGCCTTTTCTTTCTCTGACCCTTTAATTTTTGTAATGGATGGCCGGGCTGGGTTGGGGGGAATCCTGTCTTAGAAACAAGGAACAGGGCTATATTATTAAAAACTAGTAAGCTCAAGAGAGTTCAGAGGACAATCAGGATAATGAAGGTTCTTGAGTTTATGGTACATGAGATGGGTTGAAGGTGTTATGTTTAACATGGAGAGAAAAGTATTTAAAGGTTTATGACTTAGAGGAGGGACTTGATTTATTTATTTTGATCCCAGAGGATAGGATGAAGAGCCAAGAATGAAAGTTACAAAGAACCAAATTTAGGATTTGTATCAGGGAGAATACACTAATAATTAGAAGAATGAATTGTTTGGAAGAGAGTGGTCTGTCCCATTAAGGTCCTCAAGTAAAGGTTGGATAAACACTGGTTGTGTATGTTAAGTGAAAGAACACTTTTTTTCAGGAATGGATTTAACTAGAATCCCACTGAAGAAAATTCCATCTCTGAAAGTCTGTGATTCTGACTTTCATAGGACCATAGTTTTAGAACTGCAAGGTTGATTGGATATCTTCTAATTCATCCTCTCCTTTGAAGTCCTATGAAACTAAAGCTGCAGAGATTTAAGTGATTAGTTCAAGGTCACAGGGGTGATAAATTACAGAGCTGGGATATGAAATCATATGTGATGATAAAATAATTCCCATATCTATATATTACATTGTTCATATGCAAGTGGGCGCTTTCTAATATTGTAGTTTACTTGGAGTGGTCACGAGCAATGTCTCTGGCCAGCCTTAGGAATCAGTCATTAGTTGGAGTATACACATTGTTTATGATTCTCCTGGAATAATTCCTTACAGTTACCATTACGAATTTTATAGTTTCATATATAAATGCTATGAAGTGTGTTTCAGAAGAAATATCACTGGATTATTATTGTTAGTAATAATAATTAGCATTTATATAGCATTTTAAGATTTGCAAATTGCTTTTTAAACATTATTTCATTATCTCCTCAAACAACTTTGAAAGGTGGTGAGAAAACTAGGGCAGGAAGAGATTAAGTAACTTGCCCAGCTGGTGTCTGAGACTAGATTTGAACTTGACTCTTCATGGATCCAGGTGTAGAACTTTAGCCATGGTACCATGAACTGACTTTGGAGAGATATATCAAGATGAACAGATGGAATATTCTAAACATTACTGGGGACCTAGTAGGGTCCCCTCACACTGAGTCACATTGATCCTCCAGTTACACAGCTGGGATTTCAGGGCACTCAGACCTGTGTCTATAAAGAGATATTATCCTCAAAGAATAGTACCAGGTTTAACTGGACAGACCCACAGGTCTCTGTTGCTTCCTTTTTTGTTTATCTTTCTTGCTTTGATCTGTGGACTCAATGTAGAGTACCAAAAGATTCTCAGACCTCTGACCTCCTCCATGTATTTCTGTCACCCCCTTTTAAAAGGAAAGAGAAATACAGCTCTCTGTAGTATGGTGAGCTATAGTAAGCTGGGAGTGTCACCATCTCCCAGTCACTGAGGGAAAGGTAGATTAGAGGAGTGAGGGGTAACTTACCATCAGTCAAGTAGATAATGTCTACCTCATTAAGTCCTCTGTTTATACAAGATTCCTCAAATTTCTTATTGGTTCTTTTTCAGGTTTGGTGTGTGACCCGTAGTTAGAATGGGAGTGAACAAATGCTTGGTTTCTCATTATCTGGGATGATGTAGAAGGGTGAAGGTGACTGGATGGGCTTGGGGAAGGGGGGCTATTTTGCTGATCTAGGAAACTCAACTGATGACTTGGGGTATTTGAGCTGCTGTGTGTCCTGAATTTGGTGTGGAATTGAATGTATCCCCTGCTGGTTATGGAGATGAGGCTTGCAGGATACACTGGGAGTCAGGCCAAATCTTCTGGCTGACCTTGAATAGAATGAATGGGAAAATCTCCACAGAGACATCCTACTGCTCTGGCCCTCCCTCTTCTCATCTCCCATCATTAGCAGAGAGTCACTGTGTTGCAATGATCATAACATCAGAACCATAAGCAATCTTAGAGATCATCTACTCTAAATTCCTAATTCTACAGTGCAGGGAACTTCAATTCTTCCCTTGGTGGAGTTGGGGATAGGATAGGATTGGTGGTGCTGCTGCTGCTGAGAAATCTCTGGCCAATCCATAACTGATAGATACTACATCTATTTTGAAATATGAATAGAGGTTTAAGGACATCAAAATTGTGAGTCACATTTTCCAGTAGTTCACTATTCCCTTCCCCTGGAATGTCCTTTGCCTCAGCTCTACCTCACTCATTTCTGTCTTCAAGGCCTGCCTCCCCAGTGGAACCTGACTTGGTTCCCCCTAATAAAAGTGATCTCGTTGCTGATATTTCGTTGTTTCAGTCATGCCTGACTCTCTGTGACTCCATTTGGGGTTTTCTTGGCAGATATTCTGGAGTGGTTTGCTATTTCCTTCTCCAGATCATTTTACAGATGAGGAAACTGAAGCAAACAGGGTTAAGTGAGTTGCCCAAGGTCACACAGCTAGGAAGTATTTTCAGCTGGATTTGAACTCAGAAAGACGAGTTTTCCTGATCCCAAGCCAGGTACTCTATCCACTGCACCTCCTAGCTGCCTTGAGAGGGAGCTAGAGGACAGCTATTATTGGAGCAGTTCAGAAGTTGCTGCAGACAGCAGGAATATATATGACAGGGTAAGGGAGAAGAACAAGAACTGCCTGATCAATTCAGGTTCTGTAAAGGAGTTTGGGGGACTGGTGAGTGAGCCTGAAAGCCAAAGAGAGATTTAATTCGAGACAGCAAGGAGAGAAAATATTAGGGCATGTGTGCAGTTTGGCTAATCCGGCATGTTCATTCTCACCACTCACATAACCACCTACCTGGTTTAGGCATTCATCACCTTTCACCTGAATGATTTTCCTAATGTATGATTTTTATGTCACTCCCCTTCTCAGTAAACTTCGGGGACTCCTTATTGCCTCTAGCACAAAATATAAACTATTATTTTTGGCTTTTAGAGTCCTTCACAACCTAGCTCTAACCTACCTTTTCTAATCTCATTATATAGTTATTCCTTTCCTATGTTCTATGGTCCAGTCAATGTGGTCTTACTGCTGCTCCTCACACACAACACTCCATCTCCTCGCTCTCTGCTTTGCTACTGACATTTTTTATTTCTGCTATGCATTCCCTTCTTTTTGACCTGCTCTCTGCTCCAGCTCTCCCTTACTGGCCTGTTCATTTCTAGCCCCTCCACCTCCATACCTTGAGGTCTCAGTTCCACTTGCTTTCCCTGTTTCACTGTATTGCAGGAGTGATTCTTAGTCCCACTGCTGGTAGTTCTCTACCTGCTTGAAAGGACAAGCATGGAGGATCAGCTTATTTTGCTTACAGTGCTCCTTTTTTCCAACTCTCTGCCTATTGGTTGCTTCTTAACAAAGGTGTTTCCCAAGGTTGCAAGTCCTGAAAACTTGGGGAACTCTGGGTGCTGAGTGCCAGAAATCTAACCCCCCCCCCCAACTCAACCAATTCTCCATGGCAATGCCTTTTAAGAGGTGTTATATATTTTGAATTTGCTATTTGTATATTTATGTAGATAGGATATAAGCTCCTTCAAAGCAGGGAATAGCTCTTTTTTGTCCATATGTTTTATCAGGACGCCCACCCCAAGGCCACTCCTCTTTTTAATCCTTTCTTTTCTTATTATTAGGTTACACTTTGTTTTCTAAGACTAAGACCCAGCTAGCAAGCTGTGCCCTGAGCTAACAATTCTTTGTGCTCTCTCTGGGGGTGGGAGTGGGAATAGGATTGGTGGTACTGCTGCGGAGAAATCTCTGAGCAATTCATAATTAATGGATATTACATCTGTTTTGAAATATGAATAGATGTTGAAGGACATTAGGTTTGTAATGTTAATGGAAGTTGAAGATCTTCCCTGCCCATTAATAGGCCTCAGGTGGGGCCCAACAAGAGAAGCTTGGTTAGGGGAGGCTTGTTTTTCAGGAAGGCCCGCACCTTTTGTTACTTTGTAGTTAGGCAGTGGGTCATGAGGGTTGTGATGCCCTCTGACCCTGAAGAAGTGTATATATACTCTGAGGTTAGCATTTTGCTTTGGGGCTCACTCATGGGAAGAGCCAGATGAGATTCCAGGTAGCCATTAAGGACCCCCCCTGGCTTTGGAAACCCAGATGCTGGTGCTTCTCTCTCTAGTAACTATGTATATATGTATGCTAGGCATGTAATGGTCAGACAGTTGGATCTACCTTTTGCTTTGTGATGTATTTATTATTTGGTCAGAAGGTTAGAAGCCCTGTCTGTTGGTCTTTATGCTATTATTTATGTTTGTAATTTCTGTTAATATTTTCTCAAGTTCAGGGTGCTGACTTTTTCCTCTGAACTAAGTAAATGATATATGTTTGATTAAAGTAAGATTGTTGACCCATTTTGAGTTGTTTTACTTTAGAAAAGCAGATCAAAGAACCTGTGTTAGCAACCATCCTGGGTATGCTAGGGTGCTTGCTGCTACAGGGTTGTGATTCACATTTTCCCTGATAAGCATCCACAGGAACCACTCTCCAGTCATGAAGCCCTGCTATGAGTAGAAATTTTTTCACTAGGGAAACTTGCCTCATTGTTGCTGTTACCCCTCATTTCTATGGCTATCCCTCATGTTTAACTCTCTGTCTAGCTATGACTATGTGTATCAAGGCTTAACCTCACTGCCTTAGGTCTGCTTAGTCCCAGAATCAACCTCAACATGCATGTCTAGTTTCCCTCCTCCAATGGAATAAAGAATGTTTTTTTGCCTATAACTTCTCTGAGTTCTTTGATTTTATCTTATTTTATTTTTCAGAGTTAATAGTTGCTATAAAGCTTTTACTATAGCCTCTGTGGCTCTTTGGTCAGAATTGACAGTTGTAATAACCTTTGTGGCTTTTTTTTTTCATAGTTAACAGTTGGTGCATAATCTCCATGACTCTGGTAATTTATTTTCAGAGTTTAACAGTTTTCGGTGAATAAAAACTTCTCGGCTCTGTAGAGTGTACTGAGGCATAGGGTGGGTGAATAAGTCTGGGTTCCCAGAATTGTGTCAATCGGTCACTTTTGACACAGGAAGACTAGGGAACTCAGGAATGATTAGGTACTAGAGTTCCAAGTGCCTGATTCACAGTAATATTAGGAGATTGACTGATGGATTAAATTTGAAATCTTTATGATACCTAAGAGATAATATATGGGATTCTGGCTCCTAGTACCTCTATGTATGAATAAATGAATTTGAGAGAACATGGTGGCGAGAAGCCAGTCAGATTCTGTATATAACCATGGGTCAGGATCCCCAAAGACTCTGGGTCCACATGGACTATATTCAATCTAGGAGGTCCACTAAAGTTCCTAATTCTTTTGGGCTTCTGGCTCCTGACCAGGATTTATTCTTGGAAGAATTCCAATTACAGATTGCATCTAGGTTTCCACAGATAAAAGTAAAAGGAATCCCCAACTCCTATATTCAAGGTTACTATTGCGTATGAATAGCAAAAGGAAATGTCAAGAGCTCATTGGTTCCCATAGACAGATAGAGAAAACACACATAGTTCTCACAAAATCTGAATTTTTGAACAAGAGGCTACTCTCAAGATAACTCTGAAGGCTGGGAGATCTGCTAGAGAAGATGGCATGGAGTGGGATCACTGGTGCATGTAGAGGCGTTTGCCTTCCCAAGAAGGGCCCCTACTTCATGGGAGGTAGGAGTTAAGGAGGAGACAGTGGCAGAGGACATTTGAGTGACGCAACATGAAGAACAGGGGGAAATAGGACATTCTCTGGGAAAGGCCTCATAATTTTCATTGAAGTATAAAGCAAGTTAAGCTAAGAGGGTAGTGCCAGGGAGACCTGTGGTAGAGTTGAGGAAAAAGAAAAATATTTGTAGAAGCCTCTGTGGGAAGTGGGAGAGTAAATCCTTTAGAGAGGTATATAATGATTATTTTGCAATAGTAAAAGCACAGTTGTGATTATGTAACATAAATTCCATAACATAGAAGAAAACAGATTCATGTGGACCTGAGAGCCATTGTGTTACCCTTAGGCAAAAAGTCAACTAATTATTATAACAGAGTGTGACTAATTAAATCACTTGACTCCTACTTGAGAGAGAATGAGGGTCAGGGAGGAAGCAGGGAAGAAAGGATAGTGACCAGAGAGGGATACTCTCATCTAACCCTATGAGAGTAGTTAGCCTGGAAGAATTCAGCACTGGTCCCTTCCAGAAGGCAGGAGGAAGTAGAAAGGATCAAGTACTGACTGACCAGTTTTATGGTCCACCCATTAAAGCAAAAAGACCAATATCATAAGCATATTTAGGGGTAAGAAAGACCATCTCTTTATATAACTGAATTCTTTGCTACTGCTTCCTTCTCTAACCTTAAGCTCTCACATACTGGAAAGACCCTTGGAATCTGTGGTTCTCTCTGTGCCTTCTCTTTTCCTTCTCCCTCCCAAACCAATAGAAATAATTTGTTTTAGTGAAAGTATCTTGGAGCATAAACAGAGTTTAAGTTCTAATCCTTGACAAAGATTCTTGGATTTCTCACAACACTATCTTTGTTACAATAGCTCAATTCTAAAAAAAAAATAGTTTCTGTTTTTCTTAAACCTACAGAAGGATGTGTTTTTAAGTAAAAATAAAGTTTGTGTTATTCAATGATTGTAGGAACAATGTCAAAGAGATTTCAAAGTGACTGACTGCTATTCAAGTACACTCTCCCCTAGTCCCAACCCAACACACACACACACACACACACACACACACAAACCTCCCCCCCCCCCACTCCCTACACCTGTGAAGTGGACCTGTTGAACCAGGAAAGATAAAATAGAAAAACTTGAAATCATTGTTGTAGACTCCCTAATTTTCTTTCATTTTACTTTGCCTGGTGGCTTCCTTGAAGATTTAGAAATTTACCCATTTAGTTGCTGCAGTTTTTAAATATTGTTAGCCAATTGAGAGTTTTAAAAAGAGACTCAAAAAGATGGAAATAAGTTTCATTCATTGGAGCAGCTAGGTGGTACAGTGCATAGAGCACTGGCTGAGGAGTCAGGAAAACCTGAGTTGAAATCCAGCCTCAGATACTTAGTAGCTGTTTGACCCTGGGCAAGTCATTTAACACTGTTTGACTCAAAAAACCCACACACATTTGTTAAGTGATTGCTATGTATCAAACACAGGATATACAAATGCAAAAGCAAGATATCACCTCTTTACAGCTTAAATTTTAAGTAGTGAAGGCAGTATTTAGATAGAGCAGTGGTAGCTAGGGAGGGTTGTTTTGGTGTGGGAAGTCACAGGCATGGTGAATAGAGACATAGGGGAGTCAGTGTGATACAGGTCAAATGGCAAGAAAATAGCTGGGATAGAATTGGAAGTATGCTTATTGTTCAGCTGTTTGGGTCACATCCAATTTCATGACCCCATTTGGGTTTTTCTTGGCAAAGATACTTAAGTGGTTTGCTATTTCCTTTTCCAGCTTATTTTGCAGATGAGTAAACTTAGGCAAACAGGGTTAAGTGACTTGCCCAGAGTAACACAGCTAGTAAAAGTCTTTGGCTGGATTTGAATTAAGGAGGATGAGTGGTCTATCCACTGTGCCATCTAACTGCTCCAGTATGTCCAAGGCTGGCTAAATATGAGGGGCCTTTAGATGTCCTCACCAATAAGAAGACCAGAAGCACCAGCGTAGGGATCCCAGAACGAAAAGGTGAAGTCACCTGGAGGATAGATTTGTTCTAAGGAGTTCAACAGGAGAGTTAATTCCAAGGTTCCTTGGTCTGGAAGGTACAGTGGCAAGTGGGACAGGTGGCAAGAAAATGAACCCGCCTGAGAAAATTATCTGGTTAAATCTTCCATCCGTTTAGGTAGGAATCCTTTCTGCAACAGCCTTGACAAATGATTACTTAGCCTCTTCTGAAACCTTTTTTTTTTGTGGAAGTCTAGAGGGTGGGGGGGAGAAGAGTTACAGAATCCCAGAATCATATAATTTAATTACTGGAACAGATCTTAGATACTAGCTGGTCCAAACCACATGTGAAAAGAATATTCACTACAATATTCCTGACAAGTGATTATCCAATTCAGTGATGGGCAATTGGGAAGAAGAGAATACAAATATTATTTTAGCTAGTTTTCTGGGTGGAGCCATGGGATAATGCTCAAAGAACCCCAAAACCATGGCTTAGATGAACAAAAAGAACTATGAACACTCTTCTATGGGGAAAAGGAGAATCAGCAGATGGCAGTAGCTCAGCAAAAATCAGGAAACTGCAGAAACTTAATGGGAAATCAGGAGCAGCGAATCAGCAGTTGATAGCACAGTGAATAAAGTAGTGTATCAAGTGATATAAATACAAATTAATTCTCTGACACAGAAAATAATAAAAGTAGGCTAAATTTTACTTTCATCTTGACTTTTCGCTCTCTGAATAATCACCAAATGTCCATATCTTCTAGTACAGAAATAGGCCTGTAACATTATGAACTGAACTTCACAACACCTATTATAGAATAGCACATAAAAAGGGGGTGATGAGGAAGAAGGGAGCGGAGAATATGTGAATGTTAATGTCAATCAAGTCAAAAGCTAATAATGAAGGAAAAACAATTCTCATTGTCTCTCAGGAAGGAGAGAGTGATAGGTAAGCAGGGGAGAAGGCAAAAGGAGAAACTGAAGAGGGGGAAAAAGGGGCAAGGTTGTTTCAGTGATGGCAAGGAATACCATTGATAAATGAAGGGAAATATTCTGTGAAGGGTTATGAACACCTATACTAAGTATAATATGCAAGGGTTTATTCCTTAGAGAGATGATTCATTCTGCTTCAATAGAAAGGGAATGTGACCGTGGAAAGGTGGCAACTGACAACTTGAAGAGCTGGAGGACATGGGACCATAGAGATATTAAGACAAATGGGAAAAATATCAGTGGGGAGAGAAATGATTAATAATGAACTCCCCTATCAAGAACACAGGAAAATTCTTGCCATGGAGCAATATCCTATCATCTGCAAGAATTTATATTTCCTTTTTTTCAGAGGGAAGGGTGAACTTGCTTTCTTTCTTTCAAATATATTTTTCATATATTTCATTATGTATACATTTAAATATAAATAAATCAAATTTTAAAAAAGTTCTGGGAAAAATTTTTTACAGAAAGTTTCTTTGATAGACATCCCATTCCTCAAATACACAGTGAACTGAGCCAAATTTATAAAAATATGAGGTCATTCCCCTGTTGGTAAATGGTGAAAGGATATGAACCAGCAGTTTTCAGAAGAAAAAAAATCAAAGCTATTAATAGTCACATGAAAAAATGTTCCAAATCACTATAGCTTAAGGGTGAAATGCACACCCGAGAAAAAGGTATACTTCTTTCTATTCCCATTCAATTTTCTTCAGAGGTCTATCATAGCTAACTTTTTGAAAATTCTATTTATCTCCTTAGGTTATTTCACTAGTATATTTTTACTTTCCATTTCTTCCTATAATTTGTTTAACTTTTCCTTTCAGAATTTGGATGCTGTGCCATTTGCTACATTTATGTTTAGTATTGATATTACTATTAGCAAGATGTAATTTCCCTGTTTATCTCATTTAATTAGTTATATTTTTGTTTTTGCCTTGTCTGAGATCATGATTGCTACCCCTGCCTTTTTTACTTCAGTTGAAGTGTAATAGATTCTACTACAGCCCCTTATTTTAACTCTGTGTTAACTCTGCTTCAAATGTTTCTTGAAAACAATATATTGTCACATTCTGATTTCTCATCCATTTTGCTATCCAGTCCTGTTTTATGGGTGAGTGTATCCCATTCACATTCACAGTTATGATTGCTAACTGTACATTTACCTCCATCCTATTTTCCTTTATTTTATCCTTCTCTCTTATATCCACTTCCTTTTGACCACTACCTTCCTTTATCTGTCCTTCCTTTTATTAGTCTCCACTTTCTCTTATTCCTTTTCCCTCCTAATTACCTGTTGGGTAAGACCAATTTCCATCCCCAATTGTGTGTACATATGTATTTTTTCTCTTTGAACCAATTTAGATGAGCATAAGTTTCAAGATTTCCCTGACCCTCCCTTTTCTACTCCATTTAAAACTCTTCCTTATGTGCCTCCTTTATGTGAGATAATTTTCCACATTCTTACTCTCCCTTTCTTCTTTCCCCAGGATATCCCTCTTTCTCACCCATCTTTTTCCTTTTTTTGAGATTATCCCAACATAGTCGACTCATTCCTATGCCCTCTATTTATGTAGACTCCTCCCAATTGCCCTAATAATGGTAAATTTCATAGGAGTTACATATATCCTCTTCCCATATAGTAATGTAAACAGTTTAACCTTCTTGAGTCCCTTATGATTTCTCTTCCACGTTTGCCTTATGTCTCTCTTGAGTCTTTTGTTTGAATATGAAACTTTCTATTCAGCTCTGAACTTTTCATCAGGAATACTTGAATGTCCTCTGCTTCATTAAATATAAATTTCTCCCCTGGAAGAATTATTCTCAGTTTTGCTGGGCAGGTTATTCTTGGTTGTAATTC
Source organism: Petaurus breviceps papuanus (assembly GCF_028583685.1). NCBI lineage: Eukaryota > Metazoa > Chordata > Mammalia > Diprotodontia > Petauridae > Petaurus > Petaurus breviceps. The sequence continues at coordinate 1,316,644 of NW_027187234.1, forward strand.
TATCCCCTTTGCCTTTTGGAATATCATATTCCTCCTCCTTTAAAATGGTAGCTATTAAACCTTGCGTTATTCTGACTGTGGCTCCATTTTATTTGAATTTTTTCTTTCTGGTACTTGAAGTATTTTCTCTTTGATCTGAAATTTGGCTGTAATATTCCCAGGAGTTTTCATTTTGGAATCTCTTTCAGGTGGTGATCAGTGGATTATTTCAATTTCTATTTTCCTTCTAGTTGTAGGACATTGAGGTAGTTTTCCTTTAAAATTTCTTGAAATATGATATTTAGGGTCTTTCTTTGATCATGACTTTCAGGTAGTCTAATAATTCTTAAATTATCTCTCATTGATCTATTTTCTGGGTCAGTTGTTTTTCCATTGAGATACTTAACATTTTCTTCTATTTTTTCCACTTTTTACTGTTTTGTTGTTTTTTGATGTCTCATGGAGTCATTAGCTTCTAATTGCTCAACTCTAATTTTTAAGGTGTTATTTTCTTCAGTATTTTTCTTCCTCTTTCCCCAAGCTACTAATTGTCTTTTCATAATTTTCTTGCATTGCTCTTATTTCTTTACTCAATTTTTCTTCTACCATTCTTATTTGATTTTGAAAATAATTTTAGCTCTTCAGGAGTTCCTCTTGGGTTTGACTCCAATTCACATTTTCTATTGTGGTTCTGTTGGTAGTTGCTTCGAAATCATAGACCTCTTCTTAGTTTGTGTTTTGATCTTCCTTGTCACCATAGTAGCTTTTCATGGTTAGATTCTTTTTTGTTGTTGTTGTTTACTCATTTTTCCAGTCTCTTCTTGACTTTTAACTTTATGTAAAAGTTAATCTTTCTTCATGGTGTTGAGGGGTGGGTGGGTCACTGTTCCAAGTTTCAGATTTATTTTGTACTGATGTTTTCAGACATTTCTAGGGGTTAGAAAGTTTTAGGTGCTTCTAAGGTGTTGTTATCTGGTAGATATGTGGTTACTGTTCTCCTGGTCTGGGCTGTGGTCCTTATCCAGGAAGGGCCCCTGATCTCTTGCATCCTCAAGCAATCCTGCTTCTCAGGGCCCCTGCTGTCTTGGGATCGGAAGCAATTTTACTCCTCAGGGCTCCTAGTCTCTTGGGACCAGAAGTGATCCTGTTTTTCTGGAGCCCTGCTCCTTTGGGATTAAAGGCAATAGTGCTCCCTTTTAACTCAAAGTGCTCCTCTCCACTCTTCATCTGTGACCTGGAAGTGGGCATAGGTGATGCAGTTGCCAAACAGCATCTAGTCGTGTGCCCAAGTGTTAGCCCAGGGGTTAATCTATAATCTCTTTCTGACCATTCACATGGTCCCCTTACTGTCTCTGGCTTGAGAACCCACAAAATTACTATTATTACTATTGTCACCACCAAGTCCCACAGCTGGTCTTGTATCCACATGGGCTCAGTTCAGTCTCTACCCCAGCAGCATAGATTTCTATTTCTGATCTCCTAAATTGTCTTGGACTAGGAGAATATCTCAACCTGAATTTTTGTTGGCTCTGTCACTACAGAATTTGATTTTAGGTATAACTTTAAAGTTGTTGGGAGGGAAATGTTGGGAGAGATCCACTGTAGTGCTTTCCTCTACTCTGCCATTCTTGCTTCTCCTCTGGAATTCCACCAGGGTTTTTTCAAGGGCTTTCTTTGTTTTCCTCTTTATACTCAATGACTTGGTGATGTCATCACCTCTTATAGGTCTAGTGATCATCTGTATGCAAATGATACATAAATCAGCATATCTAATACTAATCTCTCTCCTCAGTTCCAGTCCCATATCTTCAAATGTTTATTAGACATTTAAAATTAGATATCCAATAGGCCCATCAACCTCTATGTGTACCAAGTAGAGCTCATTACCCTTTCTTTCAAACCCACCTCTACCAAAGTACTCTATATCCAATGGAAGGCAGCACCATTCTTCCAGTTTCTTAAATTTGTAAACTCCCCGAAGAAATACTTACTATATAGAAAATGAGGTTACACTGGATAGAATAAAATTTATTATAGATAAATATAAATTCATACATAGGTACAATAGTGAATATCACTAGTAGTGATTGGGAAAAAATATGGCTAATCATGAGTTCTACTGAAAAATATCTGGGTAGAGGGGCTTAGTGGATAACAAGCTGAATATTCTCTGGATCTGTGCTTTAGGAATATCATTTTGGAAGCAATATTTAGGATGGATTAGAGACAGGAGAACTTGGAGGTAGAAAAACCAATTTGGAGGCTATTGTAATCATCCAGGTGAAAGAAGATTAGGACCTGAATGAACATGGTGACCATGAGTAGTGGAAAAAAGGATGGATACAGGAGATGTTATGAAGGTAGACTCAAGAAGACTTGGCAATGGTTGTATATGAAGGGAGATAATGGAGAGGAATTGAGGATGACTCTAAGTTTCTGAATCTAAGAAACTGAAATGACATTGGTGACCTTGACATAAACAAGTTTGATAAGAAGGGTGACTTATAAGAGAAAGGTAAAAGAGTTTGAACCCATGGGAGTTGATGATGTCACTGGAAGGGAGAAGAAAAGAGAATACAGGATATAAATTAGGGATACAACTCCTAATAATGGAATGGAATAAAGATGATGATGGAAAAAAAAGGAAGAAAAAGAACCGTCAGATGGGTGGAAAAGGGAACAAATAGAGACAAATATAATAAAAACAGGTAGAGGAAAAATTTTCTATATAAACCAAAATGTAAATAATAAAATTTTTAAAGACCCAGAAAAAACTAGGTATCTATTAAATCCACCACCTAGACAATGGCTAAATAAACTATGATACATAAAGATAATGGAATATCCCTGAGCCATGAGAAATTGTTCATGTGAAGAATTCTGGGATATAGGGGGAAGACATATGAAAGGAAGCAAAATCAGATAAGCAGAAAAGGAAAACAAAATATATGACAAAAAAGAAACAAAATAGATAAGTAAGCAAAACTGAATACTACTATCATTATAATAATCTTGGGCCTATAGCAGAGTTGAGAAAGTATAATTCCCTCTACTGCAAAGATGAAAGTCTGTGGATGAGGACTATTGCATATGCTGTCAGACCTAATAGATGTATTGCTCAGTTTTGCCCAACTGATTTATATTCCTTCTTTAAATTTTTTTTTAACAAGAAATGCCTCATGTTCAGAAATAAATGGGAAAAAATAAAAAGAACCATTAAAATATTTTAAAAATTCTTGGCTCTTTTAGTTATGCAAAATATGAACTAATTTTCTAGCTAAAATTAAAAAATATACAAGGCACCAGCACAATCATGTAATTTGCTTATGCATAGGGCTTTATTAGAACTTACTTCAAAAATATATTAGATAAGTTGTATTGATTTAATAATAAAACAATATTTTAATATACTTTGTTTTGATAATTAATTTGAATATTTAATATGTGGAACTTAATATAGCTCTGTGAAGAAATGTTTTTATTTTAAAAACATTTTTCTCTCAGTGGATCTTGTGCTAGTGAGGTTTTGTTGATACATTCCCTTTTCAAAAGTGAATATTGTCCATTGTAAAAGGGATGTATTTCTTCATCTAGTTCATGATGGCCAAATATTATATGAGCATATTTGAAAGTTTCTTTAAATGGATATAAATAGAAAAGGTGAGGTATGCAGGAATTTGCTTGATTAGTCATTCTTACAGTTTCTCAAAATAGAAAGCATAAGCAATGGAGATACACTAGTCTTTTTCTGAAGAAATATTAGAGGAAAGAAAGTGTGCCCACTCCCCTACTATTATTTGATTCATTTGCAGAAATACTAGCCTTAGCAATAAGAAAAAAGTAAAAAAGTTTGTAGATCAGCAAAGACGTGACAAAATTATACATAATGTGATGGTTCACTTAGAAAAGCCTAGAGAATTAGCAAAGACACTTTTTAAGAAAATTAAAAATTTAGAAACATTGCAGGCTTCCAGAGTCAAAATCCACTGGCAAGACAAAAATCAAGATGACTGATGATGGCCAAAGATGAGTAAATGACCTTGGCATCTTCAATGTCTGATCAAGCTCTGATCACAGCACCTCCTTCAGTCACCTTTATGGCTGTTGGAACAAATTATTCTTGTCTGTTCATTCCATCAGGGGAAGTCTTCACATGCTAGGGGTAGATCTCCCCCTAACTCACCAGTGGATTTGAGGCCTGTTGGTTACCCTTAAACTGGTTTAACTTGTCTGCAGAGAGAGTTCTACTGGAGTGTGGCCACTGCATATGCTACAGCTTCTTGGAGCCTTGTGAGAGCATCCATGAAAAGGACTCAGCAAACCCTTAAACCAGAGGTGATAGTCCTCCTTGAATACCCCAAACACCACATTGCTGTGTTATACTATTATTGAATCTTACTGCACTGTAATAAACAGCAAAAGTAATACAGTGTATAATGGAAGAATTTACATGGACCGATGTAAGTGAAGTAAGCAGAGTTAAGAAGATAATATAGACAATGACTACAGCAACATCGAATAAAAATGTATATTACAAAGTAAAAAAAAAAGAGATATTGGAAGGAGTCCATACTCTACTCTTTTGTAGAGATCCTGTGTGTACACATTGCATATACTTTCAGAATTTGATGTATTTATCCTTTATACCGATTTTTCCTTTTTTATTCCTTCTTTTTGTCTCTAAAAATACCATTTGTTATGAGGGATTACTTTTTGGGAGGTGGAGGAAGAGGAATACTGAGGAGAAAATTATAGTGATATAAAAAAAGACAATAAAAACTTAAAAAATACTCTGCTACATGGGAAAGTTCTCTGGTATGGGACAGTGTTAGGGCTACAGGGACAGGAGGAATATAGGTGATGTAAGGAAAAGTTATCAACATTTTTAAAAGGAAAAAATACAATTAGCAAAATAGGAAAAACTGTATCTATGTCTAAAAACCTCTCTAAGGAAGAGCAATTGATATAATAAAAGTGGAGGAAATCTTGCTACAAGAGAAACAAAAGGCACCAAAATTAAAAGAAATTGAGAATTCTGTATAAGTCAAAGGGAGGTAAAATGCACAGAGCTAATCTGAATATCACAAGTCTTTCAGAAAATCTGAATACCATTGCTCTTGCTTTGACCTGCTTGGATCTTGGTGACAGTCTTGGGTGGTGGTTCTGGAGAGGTGAATGCCAGTGTGCCAAAGCTTGTGAGGACTGTAGGAGGGTTCCCTCCTCCTAGCTCCGGCAACTGTGAAAACCCTAGTGATTTGGGACACAGATCTCTCCACTCTGGAAGCAGAGTTCTTCCATGGCAAAGAGATCAAAAGTCAAGTAATTGGCTGTCAGGATGAGCAAACAGAGGAAGCACAATCAGACCATAGAATCTTTTTTTGGGGGACAAAAAGGATCAAAACATGAAATAAGAAGGAGAAAAAAAGTCAAAACTCTTGCATCAGAAGCTTCCAAGAAAAATATAAATTGGTTACAGGCCATGGGGGAGCTCAAGAAGGATTTTGAAAATCAAGGAAGAGAAGTGGAGGAAAAATTGGGAAGGGAAATGAGAATGATGCAAGAAAATAATGAAAAGTGAATCAACAGCCTGCTAAAGGAGACCCAAAAAATACTGAAGAAAATAACACCTTAAAAAATAGACTAACTCAAATGTCAAAAGAGGGCCAAAAAGCCAATGAGGAGAAGAATGCCTTAAAAAGTTGAATTGTCCAGATGGAAAAAGAATTTCAAAAACTTACTGAAGAGAATTATTCCTTCAAAATGATATTAGAGCAAATGGAAGCTAATGACTTTATGAAAAATCAAGATACTATAAAACAGATCCAAACAAATGAAAAAATAGAAGGCAATGTGAAATATCTCACTGGAAAAACCACTGACCTGGAAAATAGATCCAGGAGAGATAATTAAAAAATTATTGGACTACCTGAAAGCCATGATAAAAAAGAGCCTAGAAATCATCCTCCAAGAAATTGTCAAGGAAAATTGCCCAGACATTCTAGAACCAGAGCGTAAAATAGAAATTGAAAAAATTCACCAATCACCTCTTGAAAAAGATTCCCAAAATGAAACTCCTAGGAATATTATAGCCAAATCCCAGAGTTCCCAGGTCAAGGAGAAAATATTACAAATTGCCAGGAAGAAACAATTTGAGTATTGTGGAAACACAATCAGGATAACACAAGATCTAGCAGCTTCTACACTAAGGGATTTTTTCATCAAGAATACTTAAAGATGCTCTATTTAATTGAATGACCATAGTTTCCTCTGAAGCATTCTACTTAGTTTTGCTGGGTAGGTGATTCTTGGTTTTAGTCCTACTCCTTTGATCTCTGGAATATCATATTTTTTCCTACAGGAAAGTGTGGGGGGATGGAGTAAGAGGGGGGTTGATGGAGGGAAGGGCAGGTTGTGGGAAGAGCATAGTTAGAAGCACATAAATTTGAAAAGTGACAGGGTCAAGGTAGAGAATGGAATGGGTTGGGGGGGCGGGATAGGATGGGTGGGAATGTGGTTAGTCTTTCACAGTATAACTGCTATGGAAACATTTTGCGTAACTACACATGTACAACCTATATTGAATTGTTTATCTTTCCAATGGGGGTGGGTGAGGAGGGAAGAAGTGAAAGAATATAGAAATCAAAGTTTCAAAAACAGATGTTAAAAAATGTTTTTTTTAGCATGCAACTGGGAAATAGGATATGCAGGCACTAGGGTATAGAAATCCATCTTTCCCTAATAGAAAATTAGAGGAGTATGGGGGAGGATATAGGAGAGAGCAGATTGGGGGAAGGTGATACTCAGCAGGCTTGCTATCTTGGGGTTGGGGTAGGGGAAAAGATGGGGAGAAAATTTATAAATCAAAATCTTGTGGAAATAATTGTTGAAAACTAAAAATAAATTTAGAGTTAGCACAGAAAATGTAGTTTAATTTATAACCTGCAGATAGCACTAGAGGCGTTTGTGTGTGTATGAATAGATAGAAATGTCAAAAACTGCTACCAAATTATGTGTGACTTTGAATGTCAGCAAAAGGACACTAAACATTATTTAGGAGGCAATAGCTGACCTTGAAGGTTTGAGAGCCCAGGAGTTACCCATCAAAACTATACAGAAGAATAAGAATCACTGGGCTGGAGCAACTGGAAAAAGTTCTCTAAGGTTCCAGTGAAGTCTCAGCTAATGGAAGAAGACCAGTATCAGCAACAAAATCTGAGACCAGAGGAGATAATTTTCCACCAAAATCTTTAAACTCCTTGACTCTCACTAGAAATTATTTTAGGTACCCTAAAATAAGAATTTCTTTCATTATTCAAATAAGAATTTTACTGCCTTCTCTATTATATTGTATTATCTATAGTAATTAAAGGAAGCAAATGTCAGTAAGATTTGAAAGCAGTTAATCACTGAACAATTTCCCCCTCCTACCCAAATACTTTTTTTATTTCTTAAAATTTTTGGTCTTTATTAATTTGTTTGTTTACTTTTAGTTTAAACGATTCAGTTCCATAATTCCTTGAGTTTCAAATTTTCTCTCCCTCTGTCCCTCCTCTCCCCATGGTGGCATACAATCAAGTATAGGATCTGCAAATACTTTCACATTAGACATTAGTCAAGTTATAAAGAAGGATTATATCAGATGAAATGAACAATGGGAAAGAGGAAACAAAACCAAACAAGAAAAAGAAAAAGAGAGCAATCTGGAATTATGCCCAAAGGGCTATAAATAATTTCATACCCTTTGACCCAGCAATACCACTCCTAGGGTTATATCCCAAAGAGATCATAGAAGTGGGAGGAAGACCCATATGTACAAAAATGTTTATAGCAGCTCTTTTTGTGGTGGCAAAGAATTGGAAATTAAAGGGGTGCCCATCAATTGGGGAATGGCTGAACAAGTTGTGGTACATGAATGTAATGGAATACTGTTGTGCTATAAGAAACGAAGAGCAGATGGACTTCATATTTATCTGGAGAGGCGTATACGAACTAATGCTGAGTGAGAAGAGTAGAACCAGGAGAAATGTGTGATGACCAGTTTTGATACACTGGACTCTTCTCAGCAATGCAGGGTAATAACCCCAAAAGACTCAGGATAGAGAGAGATGTTTAAATCCAAAGAAAGAACTAGAAAGAACTGAGTTTGAATCCAGATTGAAGCAAACTACCTGCTCTTTTTCTTTTTCTTGTTTGGTTTAATACACACCTAATTTTGATGTGAGCCAAGTCAATCAGGAAACAACTGAGAAACTGAAATTCTATGTGTAATTTTTATTATTATTTTATTTAAACCTTTTAAAATCTGTTTTATTAATTACTTGACTGGTTTTGGGATTGGGGTATCCCTATTTTGGATTGAATAATTTTGAATTTCCAGAGCCTATAGTAAGCTGGGCCTAGGAGGCATTCCTGAAAAGATCTGAATTTCTAAAAGTACAAAGTCTTTGACTTGAGATTCTGTGCAGTTTTTGAATGATTTCTGAGGATCTAGGATTATTACAGAGATTCTCAAAAGGGCAAAGAGAAAAATAATTCGTAATAACAATTCAAAATTAAGATATGACATACAAGTATTTCCTTACATAGTTTTGTAATAGACACTGTAGATACTACACATTTTATTATAACAAATTGATTATAATTGTATAATTATAATAAATTGATAATAATAGATATTTAGACTCAAAATGGCAAAAGGACTTATATATTGCCACACAGGCAAAAATATTGGTGCTAAGACTGAAAAACGGGTTTTATTTTGACACAGCAAAAGAATTGGCTCCAATTGTAAGCAATTAAGTTTACTGTTTGATGTGAAAACTCTTGAGACTGTAATTTTGATTTAATTTCATTTTAAATTTAGGTAAATGTGTTTATGGCATTGAGTTTCTTAATCCATTATGCAAGTAATGCTAGGCAGCACTTTCAGATGTTATAGTCAGTTCCAAGTAGATATAGATTACTGTAAAGGTTGAAAGGATGGTCCCATAAAAGGAATGGCAGGATATTTTCTACTTCATTTCATCTTTTGTTGTTTCCTCTTTGGGAAAGCTTTGTGCCTGCATGACCATGGATTTGTCTCTTTTGCACATCGAGTAATGTGGACTTATGAATTATAAATGAGTGATTCCAAATTATTTTTTGACCTTTGCTGATGTCTAAACAGGGTTGAGAAATTTTTTTGTTTCAAATTACCTTATGAGAAATCATTCTGGAGTTTTTAGACCCAGACCTGACATAGCAATATCTCACTTCTTTTTACAGTAAATCCCTCTGACCTTTGAAACACCTTTTTGAACAAGTAGTTTTATTATGTATTCTTAATTCCATAGTGATGGAAATTGAGGCTGATGCTTTTACTTTATTCTGAATAATAGAGATTAGTATTTTAGAGAATAATATTTTTGCTGGTAACATTTTGTATGCCTGCTCTGAATGAGGAGATAACCTCTAACAGCAATAATAAAACCAGTTCAATCACTAACTATCGCTCTTTTTGTTATTCTAAGGCATTATTTTCTCAATTCTCTCTAGCATTTCTTTAGTTAAGCTTGGAAAGAGGTTACTGACTTGTTTTCCTGTTTGAGGTCTGTCTTTGCTGGGACTCCTCCTTTCCCTTTGTCCATAAGGTGCTAGCTGACTTTTCTTACAGTTCTATAGTGGAGGAAATCACTTACTGTAGTTTCTCATTACATTTCATGATTATCATTTGGTCTGGTATGAATTTCAAGTTTTTAATGTAGTAGATACATGGAAGTAGATTCTCATTTTATTCAGGCAGTCATCTTCTAGCCATCTTGATCAGAAGTCCTATTAGCACCCTTTTGTGTTTTCTTTCAGAATTGAATTATTTTCAAATTATTCTTTTAAGTTAACTTCATTGAGATAAACACTACCTATTCTTCTATCACATTGATATTAATGACCATTTTTGATGGTGCCAATGAAGAATGTTATCTAATACCTATATAAACGATTGCTCTCAAACACTAGTAATAGGGGTAGATAGGTGACTCACTGGATAGAGCATTGACCCTGGAGTCAGAAGGACCTGAATTTCAAATCCAGCCTCAGATACCTACTAGCTATGTGACCCTGGGAGTCATTTAATCTTGATTTCCTCTAAAAAGCCACCTAAAGAATAAAACACTAGTAATAAGACGTGCAGTAAAAACAAGCAAACAAACCCAAAACAACAACAACAACCAAAAAAACTCTGAAATTTTATCTCAAATTTGGGAAATTGGCAAAGATGACAAAATATTGGAAGAGTCAATGTTGAATTGCTTGTAAAAAGACAGATCCACTAATATGCTATTGGTGAAGTTATGAATTGGTCCAACCATTTTGAAATGCAATTTGGAATTACACTAAGAAAGTGACTGATGTAACTATATCTTTTGACTTAGAGTTCTCATTACTAAGCATATACTCCAGGGTCAATGATCTTGCAGGTAGATGCCCAAGTATCTTCAGAACTTAATACAATGCCAGAAACCTAAAGTCCTTAATAAAGGTTTGGTGACTTGACTAGGAATGCAGAGTCTAAATGAAAAGTCTACGAATTTTTGGAAAAGAGTACCATGGATAGCAACAACTTCATTATCAAAAGACTGGACTAAGGAAAGACAGACCATGACTGATATAAATATTTGGGGAGGGGTGAAAAACACAAAAATACAAAAAAAACATTTTTGTTGCAATTGTTATGAAGATGGCAACATACAACTCACATGAATTCAGGAAGAGAAAATAAAATTGGAGGTGCAGAACCTGAGGGTTACAGAATCTTCTTTGGGAAAAGGAAGAAGGACCAGGAAATGAGGTCAAGCAATGGTTAAAATGTCATAAGCAATTTCTAATGGGTCATTTCCATTTTGACTCATCTGCATTCAGAAGTTTTTGTGAAAATGGAGAATCAGGCCTGCACTGCTGTCCTGGATAGTGGAGCACAAGTGATCATCACGTTCCTTTCATTCTACCAAAGACATTTTAAGAAAATATCTATAAGCCTCTAGTAAGTTAGTCTTGGGAGAGTGAGTAAGATAAAAGCTACCTATATTTGGAATACACTGAAGTTACACTGGAATTTCCTGAATTGTTGTTGTTGAGTCATTTCAGCCCTGTCCAGTTTTTTAAAATTAACTTATTTTTAGTTTTCAGCATTTGCTTCCACAAGATTTTGAGTTCCAAATTTTCTCCCCATCTCTCTCCTCCCTGTGCATTCTGATTATCCCTTCCCCCAATCTGCCCTTTCTTTTATCAACCCTGCCCCCCTTTTCTTATCCCTTTCCCCTTCTATTTTTATATAGGGCAAGAGAGATTTCTACCAGATTGCCTGTATGTCTTACTTTCTAGTTACACACAAAAACAATTTTTAACATTTTTTTAAAACGTTGAATTGACTCTTTGACTTGAATATTGACTCTTGGATTTTGACTGCCTGTCATAAATGTTGAGTCTTTGATTTGGACTCTCTATCTGGAACTTTGAGTTCTGAACTTTTACTCTCAACCCTGAATTTGGACTTCTTGATTTTAACACAGAGATCTTGACTTCCAATACGAAATTTTTACTCCTGATTTTTTAAACTCACTGTTCTAAATTTGACTGTTGAATTTAGATGGAAGCATTTTGACTCCTTGGTGTTTGACTCTTGGTCCTGAATATTGACTCTTACTGTTGATTCTGTCCTGAATTTTAGCTTTCTAATTTTGATTCTTAAAAATGAATGTCTACATTCTGGTTTTGACACCCTGTAAATATCAATTCTCTGATTTAGACTCTCAGTTCTGAACTTTGAATCCTGAAATATGACTCTTAAACCTAAATTTTGAATCCTTGATTGTTGGTTCTCAGATTTTGACTTCCAACTCTGAATTTTGACTCTGAGCATTGCGGCTCCAGAAATTTTCCTGCCTGTCCCAAATTTTGACTCTTAAATTATGACTTTTGAATCTGACTCCTTGTCCCTGATTTGGACTCCTAAGTTTTGATTCCATTATTTTGACACACCATTTTGAATTGGACTGCCAAATTTAGGCAGAAATAATTTGATTCTTAGATATTTGACCCTCATTCCTGAATATTGACTCTAAACTTTGACTCCTAGTCCTGAATTTTGACTTTCTAACTTTGACTCTTGAATTTGAATGTTGACTCTTGGGTTTTTAGTCCCTGTCATAAATGTTGACTCTCTGATTTGGACTCCGGGTCTGGAACTTTGACTCTTGAACTTTGACTCAACCTGAATTTTGAGTCCCCCATTTTGATTTTCAGATTTTGATTTCTAGTCCTGAATTTTTTCTCCTGAATATTGACAGCCATTTTCAATTTCCAGTACTGAATTTTGAAACATGAATTTTGACTCCCAATATTCATCAAATATACACACATGTATATATGTATGTATAGAAATACATACATACATATAGCTATATCTATTTGTTTGCTCCACTGTCCTCAATTTTAGGGATTAAAAATGGTCTAGTAGATAAACTGCTATGTCAGGAGCCAGGAAGACTCAAATTCAACTATAGCCTCAGAAACTGGCTATATAGGTATTTTAGCTTTTTCGAGTTTGGATGTTTTCATTTCTTTCCTATTGGCATATTTGTTGTCATATAACTGTGTCCAGGAAACTGATAATTTTTATTATTTCCTTGTGATTTTACTTTAATTTTTATTTTATCAATTTGATTTTTTCCCTCTTATTTTTAATAACTGGCTAAAGTTTTGTCCATTTTATTAGTTGTTTCAAAGAACACACTTGTAGTTTTTTTATTTCTGTATTCTTTTTGTCTTCCACTTTATGTATTTCTCTTCTAATTTTCATGATTTCCCCTTTTGCTCTTATTTTGTCTTAATATATTTGCTGATTTTTGAAGTTTTTTTCTTTTTTCATGGGTGGATAAAATATAGAACTATTACTACTAATGGATTTGCTGGATTAGTATATATACACTTATCTGTAAAGTCTTACAAAAGAAGTGGAAATACACCTCTTTCTTTTCAGAGAGGGGGGCTAAAGGTGGCATAAAAACCAAAAAAACATGAATTTTTTCAAACCTGAGTTCTTCTCCTATACATATGTCCTGAGAAGGTAGACAAAAGAAAAATTCCACATCTATTATATCCCAATTGATAAAGTAGAATTTTTTGTGGTAATAAAAAACTGAAAAGAAAATAAATGTTCATATATTGGGAAAATAGCTAAATAAATTGTGGCACACGAATAATGGGGTATTATTGTACTATAAATAATTCTGAATGTGAATTCAGAGAAATATCAAAAGACATACAAAGTGATGATGAGTGCAGTAAGGAGGATAAAGAAAATAATATACAAATGGTTACACTATTATAAATAGAATAAAAAAAACCCCCAAACATACACACACTCCTGAACCTGAACATTGTATAAGTATAGTGTTAAAATTGTACCTTGTTCTAGTTTCCCCAACCACTCCTTCCCCTTCTAGTAAGTTTTAGCAGGAAATAAGATTGCAAAGGGGAAACTGGAAGTCAGGTACAAACCATTCCAAAGATCAAAGGATCAGAGTTTACAAATTGTATCATATATTAACTAAAATTCACATCTTGGCAATATATGTCAAATCAGGGGAAGTCATCTAGGACCACCTGTTACAGTTCTGGTCCCGTGATATATACGTTCCAGACAAAATCCAGACCTCTACATCTCTAGCCCAGCAGAAAGTAAAAAAAGGTGCGGATAACTTTGAGATGAATACTTTGAATTCTTTCTTATTATGCCAAGATGATTTGGGAAGTTAACAAACTAATTCCTAGGTGGCAAAGACAGGAGTTAGTTCCACCCCTCCAAAATAAAAATCACCCAACTATAAAAATGAGACCTCAAGTTCCTAGCTTTCTGAATCTCCATTTTCTTTGCTTGTCTTTGTATTTCCTTTGCTGTTTCCCCCTTACATATGTTGTGATTATGAAAGTGTAATTGCTACCCCATTTCCTGCTGCCATTTGTGATTTTTTCCAGTAAGTATCCCAAGAATTGTGCTTGCTTAACCCTTTTTCATAATTTCATAAATTGTCAACTAAAGTACCAAATGTAGCCACAAAGAAGAGAAGAAACATGCAATCCCCCTTCCCTTCTTAGTAGAGATGGGGGAATATGGGCATGGAATAATGCATAGAACATTATAATTGGATGATGTGTTAGTGAATTTAGCTGTACTGCCTTTTCCCCTGTTCTTTTTTTTCCTTTGTTAAAAAGCATGGCTTTCTGATTGGGGGTAGGGCATAGATGTATTAAAGAATGAAGGTGATATGAGAACAAAAGGTATCAGTACAAATTAAGATTTCTTTTAAAAAGTCAACTGAGGTCACTAAATGAACTTCACTCAGGCAGACCTTGCCTTTCTTCCTGTTGCTCTCATATCATTTCACCAACTTCTCAAATAGATCTTAGACACTTGGTGCACAAGAATCATCATTTATTGGGCATTTAGAGGAAAAGATCTGCTTTGGGTGGCATAGGAGAGTCAGAAACAGAATCCCCTTGTGGGTTGGAGGAGAGATGGAAAGTAAGCAGAATTTTTTATTCTCTGTGTTGATTATTCTTGTAGAATCCCTTTTTGTAATGGGAATTCTGACAAATCCGTGATGCTGAATCCTGTGGGAAAATGATGAGGATCTGGTTATTTGATGTAATTACAGGATGGCTTAGGAGGAAGTTGGAACCCTAGTGAAAATTTGGAATACTCACCATAACTTTAGCCCATGAGAAATTAATTAGGAGAGAGAGAGAGAGAGAGAGAGAGAGAGAGAGAGAGAGAGAGAGAGAGAGAGAGAGACTAAGTGACTCAGCAAATAATGGTGTTACTTAATTCTTGTCACAGTTGCCTGGCATATAGTAGACATTTAATATATACTTATTGTTGCCACCCATTGCCTGAACCTACACCTTCTAATCCCTGGCCACTTTTCCTATATGGATTGTATAGTACAGCATTATGCATACAGCATATCTAGAGTAGTACAAGATTATGCACATGGCAGGAACACAAAAATGTTTATTGAATCCATGCATGAATTTACCTTGTGCTAAAAAGGAGGGTTCCTGATAACCTGTCTCTCTGCTCTCTACCCTTTCTCAGGCATCCCAGGGGATTCCTAATGGGTACATGTGATCCATGAGGATGTGGCTGCCTTCGTACTATATTGAAATGATCTCAGTAGGGGCGGCCAGGTGGCTCAGCGAGTAAGAGCATGTAGCAGCAAGCACCCCAAGCGTCCTCAGGGTTTGCAGCTACCACAGGTTCTTGGATCTGCTTTGTTAAAGGAAAGCAACTCAAAATGGGTTAACAAGCTTACTTTAATCAGTCAGACATATATCGTTTACCTTATTCAGGAGAAAAGGTCAGCACCCTCAAAGTATACAGGCATAATTATCAAGACAGAAACATCAAGTAGACAGATTTCCAAACTGTCCAACCATTACATCCATACCCAGTCAACATCTGGGTTTCCACATTCTGGGTTTTTCAAAGCCGGGGGACTCTCAACATCGGCTTCCCAGAATTCAGATCAAATCACAGAACACTTCTCAAAGTGAGTCCCAAAACAAAGCTACACATCAGGGCTTATATAGCCTTCTCCTGGCTCAGAGAATGTAACAACCTTATTGACCCACTGGCCAATCAAAAAGTATCTACTGAAAAACAAGCCTCCCACCCCAGGCTCCAGGTGCACGTTAGCCTAGGGGCAGGGAAGATCTTTAAATCTGCATTTCCATTACAGAGCACCAGCCCCAGTGTCAGGATAACCTGGGGATTGAATCCAGGCTCAGATACTTAGCACCACACCCAGAAATCACTGGCCGTGTAACCTTAAGCAAGTTACTTAACCCCAATTGCTTTTAAAAAAAAATAAATTATCTCAGGAAGGTCAGTTTTCTGTCCTTGGGAAGTTTCCTTGATTTAAGGCAATACATACTTCACTCAGACACAGGAATAAACACTGCCAACGATACCATTATTCTGTTTTTCCTTGTTCATCACTTCTCATAGAATAAGGTGATGAAGGGTTGGGTAAAGGGGCATAGAATACTTATCAAATAAGTTGATGGTCAAAACATTCTTCCCATGATTGGAATTATATGCAACAAACACAAGATAATTATGCTTCTTTACAGAAAGATGGATAACATTTGATCCAGAATCCAACCAGCTCCTCAACATTTTCCCACAGGATTCAGCATCACAGATTTGATGGAATTCCCATTACAAAAAGAATTCTACAAGAATAATCAACACAGAGAATAAAAAATTCTGCTTATTTTCCATCTCTCCTCCAACTCACAAGGGGATTCTGTTTCTGACTCTCCTATATCACCCGAAGCAGATCTTTTCCTGTAATTTGATCCATCACTATAAAATGGTCAAATTTTCTGTTACCATGAAAATTAAGGGAAAGACTTTAGACTTTTGAGTAGTTTAATATCTGGGAAAGACCCTTCACAACACCTCTGACCCTATGCTAAACTCCTATTCTGTTCACAAACTCTACTCTGTAGGTACCCCTCCTTTTTGACTGGGTATAAAATACCTCCTCCAACCATGGATGACTTCCAGTGGTATATGATTCCAGAGTATGTGGCAGCTGTAAAGTCTCAGACTTACCACATGAATCCTACAGGCAAAAGAACAGTGCTTTATTGATTTACTTTCTAAAAGTAGATTGTTCTAGTTCCCGTTCTAGTGTATACATGCACTTTCAAAAGTGTATATATATGCAAACCAGCATGATATATGGAATTGGCATCAAAGCCAAGAACACTTATGTTCAAGTCTCGATCTGAAGGATGATGGCTGTGTGATCCTGGACAGATCACTTATATGTTAAGTGTTAAGATCACTCACTGCACTCTCATCAACTCTCTAAATCTCTAAGTTGCATTTAAAGAGCAGACCTACATTGGAAGACAAACTTTTCTCACTGGGGAGTTCTCTATAACCATAAAATTACAAGTGTAGTCCCTATCCCTATCAGAACCATTTCTGTAAACACACACACACACAAAATACACACACTGGCATTTCAGACTTTTCGCTGACTTTAAATATTCCTAGGTGACAATTTTTGCATAATCTTTGGGAAGAGCAATTTTCAGTGAGAAGACACAAATGTATATATCCTTTCCATCTTGCTCCAATGTCTGCAATTCTTGGTTCTGTAGAGAGTAGCTCTGTTTTTCTTATGCATTACCCTGAAAACGCTCTACCCCACTTTGCCCACTTCTGGTCACTCCCATTTACATTTTGTTAAACCTCCTCAGCATTGCTGTAGTGGGACTAAAGGACACAGAGTAGGGACAGTCCAACAGTCAATAGTAGAAGCTTCATCTCTGTTTTAGCAAAAGCTAAGAAAGTGAAATGCTGATGGATGTTCTTGGCTTTCAAGTCAGCTGCTCTTACACACTATTTTGAGGTGAAGTTACTGCTGATGTGGCATTACAGTCCTTCCTCCTAATCCCTAGATTGTTCAGCCAACATTTATCTACTACTCCTGTTTCCCAAGGACGCTAGAGATCATATGTCTTTTGATATCAAAATTTTTACAATGAAATGATAATTCCCAAGAACAACAGTCATCCCAATGATATGTCAAGTTCCTGGAGTCAGTTCTCCATCTAGCCTGAGGTTGTTGTGTTACGTTACTGAGCCCTCTGTGTAATTGCTGCAACAGGTCAATTGACAGGTAAAAAGTGACCAAGGTATATGAATTTGGGTTGGAGGCACTCTGGGAAAATTGCCATAGATAAAGCAGGGTCTCCACTATGAGGAAATTTACAATCCTGAGAAGGGAATTCATCCTGAATGCTAGACTGCTAAATGCTACATTCCATCTTCTTTATCTGGCCATTCACCAAGACGTGCCCCATGATGGGAGTGAATTCTCCTCATCACTGCCTTCCAAAAGTCTTATCTTCCACCAAACCTCAAATCAGGTGTCTCCTTCTTCATGAATTTTCTTCTAATCTCCCTCAGTTATTAATCTCTTTCCTCACATTACCTTTTATTTACTTATCTGTTTATATGTTGCTTATCTCAGGAGACTATAAACTCCTTAAGGACAAGAACGCTTTACTTTCACTTTTTTCCCCTCACTATATTAGCACAGTGTCTTGTACATAGTAGATACCTAATAAGTAATTTTTAATCCAATAAGATGATAAAATTCTGAGCTCCTGCTGTTTGTATGAGGGAAAAGAGAGTGGTTGGGGTTGAGATTTAAGGGTAGTATAGATACATAACATTAAAGTCAACCCAAATCTAAAGGCATTAGTGAGTATCAGTGAGGCAGTGACAGTAACAAGATAGGGTGTTGTTTAGGTAAATTTAAATGACAAGCAAAGAATTTATAATTTTATTCATTAAGTATTAGGGATCACTAAAGATTCTTGAGTGATCTATCTGATCAGATCCATGCAAAAGGAACATAGGAGTCATTACAGGGATAATCATCCAAGAGTATTGTGGCCTCCAACCTAACTGGAGCATATAGAGAACTATCTATCAGGTCCCAGTGAAGTGCCTTTTTATGTAAGATTGACACGAATGGCATAAAGAGAGGTCACAGGACACCTTCCTCTCATCCTACTGAATTAATTTGCTACTACCTTTTAGTATCATAAATCCCAGATTAATCTGCCAAGGCCTGGAAGACATCACTACTTTTTCATTCTCTTGTCTATATCTTCTCACTCTCTGATCACCTGTGAAATTTGGACATTATTAATAAATTTGGACATAATTAAAATCGGACAAATAATATTTGAAAATATTATTGGAATGCGAGCAAATGACTTCACCATGGAGCAGTACTTTCTTAGGTTTCCTGCAAATCTACTTTTAAAAATAATAGCCCTACTCTAACATAAAATACCCTCTCATCCTTCGAAGTTCATCAAGATGCTAGTGTCACAAAGTGAGAATCTCCTTCATTTATCTATTTTCATATTTGACTTAAGGGAAACAGCAGTCAGGGAGACTTAGAAGTGTCTGGCCCCTGACAAATTTCATCTCTGCTCCTGCTACTCACACAATTATGACATAAGCCAAATCAATCATGAATAAGACAGCTGAGAAATTTAAATTATACTTTTAACCTTCTAGTCTCTTTTTTCTCCTTTGCCCCTTTTATTTGCCTTTTTGGTTATTGTTTAATTTGGAGGTTCTTGTATTGAAGGAAGCAACTGCATATCCTCAAGTTCCCTAGTAGTATGGGCTTCATTTTCACTCTTGAATTGATTATAAAATCTGTAGATAAAGAATCTTTGATCTTTGAATAAAAGTTTAAAAATATATGAAAAATTAGGATAGTTATAGAGACAAAAAGATGGATTGTATCAGATGGAATGAAAAATGGTAAAGAGGACATAAGACCAAACAAGAAGGGGAAAACGATCAGGTATTTTGCTTCCATCTGGATATAAACTCAGTTCTTTCTAGTTCTTTCTCTGGATGCACACATTTTTCTCAATCATGAGTCTTTTGGGATTGACTTATATCACTGCATTGCTGAGAAGAGTCCAGTCTATCAAAGTTGGTCATCACACATATGTTGTTTCTGTAATTGTGAACAAATTTCTCGTGGTTGTACTCTTTTCACTCAGCATCAGTTCGTTTAAGCCTCTCCAGGTAAATATGAAGTCCATCTGCTCCTCATTTCTTATAGCACAATAGTATTCCATAACATATACATATACATATATACATACATATATACATATATATATACATATACATACATACACACACACACACACACACACACATATATATATATACCACAACTTGTTCAGCCATTCCCCAATTGATGGGCAGCCCCTTAATTTCCAATTCTTTGTTGCCACAAAAAGAGCTGCTATAAATATTTTTGTACATATGGGTCTTTTTCCTACTTCTATGATCTCTTTGGGATACAACCCTAGAAGGGGTATTGCTGGGTCAAAGAGTATGAAATTATTTATAGCCCTTTGGGCATAATTCCAGATCGCTCACCAGAAAGGATGGATCAGTTCACAACTCCACCATCAACGCCTTAGTGTTCCAATTGGCCCACATCCTCTCCAGCATTTTTCATTTTCCTGTTTTGTCATCTAAGCCAATCTGACTGGTGAGATGTGGTACCTCAGAGTTATTTTGATTTGTATTTCTCTAAATAAGAGTGATTGAGCATTTCTTCATGTGCTTGTAGATAATTTTAATTTCTTTCTCTGAAAATTGCCTGTTCATATCCTTTGACCATTTATCAATTGGGGAATGACTTGTATTCTTATAAATTTGACTTAATTCTCTGTATATTTTAGGAATGAGTCCTTTGTCAGAGACATAGGTTGTAAAGATTCTTTCCCAATTTCCCACCTCCCTCTTAATCTTGGTTACATTGGCTTTGTTTGTACAGAAGCTTTTCAATTTCATGCAGTCAAAATTATTCATGTTACATTTTATAATGTTCTCTAATTCTTGTTTAGTCATAAAGTCTTTTCCTCTCCACAAATCTGACAGGTAAACTGTTCCTTGTTTTCTGAGACTGCTTAGTGTCAACCTTTATACCTAGATCATGCACCCATTTAGACTTGATTTTGGTATATGGTGTTAGATAATGGTCTATGCCCAGTTTCTGCCATACTATATTCCAGTTTTCCCAGCAGTTTTTGTCAAATAGTGAGTTTTTATCCCAAAAACTAGTGTCTTAGGGTTTATCAAACCATACGTTACTATAGTCATTGACTTCTGAATCTCGTGTGCCTAATCTATTCCATTGACCCACTCCTCTATTCCTCAGCCAGTACCAAGTAGTTTTGATGACTGCTACTTTATAATACAGATTGAAATCTGGTATAGCTAGTCCACCTTCCCTAGCATTTTTTCCCCATTAATTCCCTTGATATTCTGGACCGTTTATTCTTCCAAATGAATTTTGTTACTATTTTTTCTAGCTCTATAAAGTAGTTTTTTGGTAAATTAATTGGTATGGCACTAAATATATAATTTAATTTAGGTAAAATTGTCATTTTTATTATATTAGCTCGACCCAGCCACGAGCAATTGATATTTTTCCAATTAGTTAGATTTGACTTTATTTCTGTGAAAAGTGTTCTGTAGTTATGATCATACAAGTCCTGGGTTTGTTTTGGTAGGTAGATTCCCAAATATTTTATAATGTCTACAGTAACTTTAAATGGGATTTCTCTTTATATTTCTTGCTGTTGAATTTCATTGGAAATATATAGGAATGCCGAGGATTTATGTGGGTTTATTTTATATCCTGCAACTTTGCCAAATTTATTTATTGTCTCAAGTACTTTTTTTACTTGATTCTCTAAGTATATCATCATATCATCTGCAAAGAGTGATAGCTTTGTCTCTTCTTTGTCTAACTTGATTCCTTTGATTTCTTTTTCTTCTCTAATTGCTACTGCTAACATTTCTAGTACCAGATTGAATAAGAGGGGTGATAGTGGACACCCTTGTTTCAACCCTGATCTTATGGGAAATGTTTCTAGCTTCTCCCCATTACATATAATACTTGCTGATGGCTTTAAATAGATGCTACCTATTATTTTAAGGAAGGCTCCATTTATTCCTATACTTTCTAATGTTTTTAATAGGAATGGATGTTGTATTTTGTCAAAAGCCTTTTGTGCATCTATTGAGATGATTATGTGCTTTCTGCTAGTTTTATTGTTGATATGATCAATTATACTGATGGTTTTCCTAATATTAAACCATCCTTGTATTCCTGGACTAAATCCTACCTGATCAAAGTGTATTATTCTTGAGATAAGTTGCTATAGTCTTTTTGCTAGTATTTTATTTAAAATTTTTGCATCTATATTCATGAGGGAGATTGGCCTATAATTTTCTTTCTCTGTTTTATCTGTTCCTGATTTAGGTATCAGTACCATATTTGTGTCATAAAAAGAATTTGGTAGGACTCCTTCTTCATTAATTTTCCCAAATAGTTTGTAGAGCATTGGAATCAATTGACATTTAAATGTTTGATAGAATTCACTAGTGAATCCATCTGGCCCTGGAGATTTATTCCTAGGGAGCTGACTGATGGCTTGTTCAATTTCTTTTTCTGAGATGGGATTATTTAAGTAATTTACTTCCTCTTCAGTTAATCTGGGCAACATGTATTTTTCTAAATATTCATCCATTTACCTAAGATTGTCAAATTTATGTGCATACAATTGGGAAAAATAATTCTTAATTATTGTTTTAATTTCCTCTTCATTGGAGGTAGATTCACCCTTTTCATTTTTGATACTCATAATTTGGTTTTCTTCTTTCTTTTTTTTTATCATATTGACTAAGGGTCTATCAATTTTGTTGGTTTTTTCATAAAACCAGCTCTTGGTTTTATTTATTAATTCAATAGTTTTCCTAATTTCAATTTTATTAATCTCTCCTTTTGTCTTCAATATTTCTAATTTAGTATTTAATTGTGGATTTTGAATTTGTTCTTTTTCTAGGTTTTTTAATTGCATGCCCAATTCGTTGAGCTCCCTTTTCTCTAATTTAATCATGTATGCACTCAGGGATATAAAACTTCCCCTAAGAACTGCCTTTAATGCATCCCACAGATTTTGGTATGTTGTCTCATTAATATCATTCTCTTGAATGACATTACTGATTGTTTCTATAATTTCTTGTTTGACCCACTCATTCTTTAGGATTAAATTGTTTAATTTCCAATTAGTTTTTAGTATGTCTTTCCCTGGCCCTTTATTGCATATAATTTTTATTGCATCATGATCTGAGAAGGATGCATTTAATATTTCTGCCTTACTGCATAGAATTGTGAGGTTTTTATGCCCTAGAACATGGTCAATTTTTGAGTATGTGCCATGAACCACTGAGAAGAAAGTATCTTCCTTTTTATCCCCATTTAGTTTTTCCAGAGATCTATCATACCTATCCTCTCTAAAATCCTGTTCACCTCCTTAACTTCTTTCTTGTTGATTTTGAGGTTGGATTTATCAAGTTCAGAGAGGGGGAGATTAAGGTCTCCTACTAGTATAGTTTTGCTATCTCTTTCTTCCTCTAATTCCTTTACCTTCTCTTCTAGGAATTTGGATACTATACCACTTGGTGCATATATGTTAAGTAAAGATATTGCCTCATTCTCGATGGTGCCTTTTAACAGGATATAGTTTCCTTACTTATCTCTTTTAATTAGGTCATTTTTTGCTTTTGCTTTATATGAGATAAGGATTGCTACCCCTGCTTTTTTTTACTTTAGCTGAGGCATGATATATTTTATTCCACCTTTTACCTTTACCTTGTGTGTATCCCTCTGTTTCAGATGTGTTTCTTGTAAACAGCATATTGTAGGATTATGATTTCCAATCCATTTTGCTATCCATCTCCATTTTATGGGAGAGTTCATTCCATTCACATTTACAGTTATGATTGTTATCTGTTTCTTTCCCCCCATCCTATTCCTGCCCCTGTTAATGTTCATATTTTCCCTCCCTGCTCCCTTCCCCCCCTTAATAGTTTTCCTTTTGACCACTGCCTCCCTCCATGCTCCCTTTTCAGCCCCTCTCCCTTTTCCTCCCCTTTCCCCTTACTATTTCCCTCCCTACAAACCACTCCCACCCCCCTTTCTCAACCGTTTCCCCCTCCTTCTGCCTGTAGGATATTTTTATACTTAATGAAGTATGCTATTTCTTCTTCGCATCAAGAGTGACAGGAACAAATCTCATGCTAAGCTCCTGTCCCTCCCCTCTTTCCCTCTAAAATGATACTTTTTTCATTTCTTCTCCATAGAGTCCTATGCTTAACTGGTTGTTATTCCCTCCTTGTACCAGAACCAATGAGGGAAAAGCTCATATGCTTCCCAACTCCCTCCCTTTTTTCCCTCTGCTATACAGTTTTTGTGCCTCTATGAGTGGCATAATTTACCCTTTTCCACTTCATCCATTCCCTTTCTTCCATTGCAGTCCCTTTGTAGCCCTTAATAAGATTTTTTTAAATCGTCATTTTGTGTATTTTATAGTCATACCCTCTACTTGTCTATAACCAGTTTGCTCTTATCAAATAGCAGCGTGTGTGTGTGTTCTCCTTGTTTACCTTTCTAAGTCATTGTTGCATCTCATAATTGGAGTTTGAATTTTCCATTGAGTTCTGGCTTTTTTATTAAGAAGGTCTGGAACTCTGTTATGTCATTGAATGACCATCTCTTTTCCTGGAAGAATATGCTCAGTCTCGCTGGGTATGTGATCCTTGGTTGTAACCCGAGCTCTTTTGCCTTCCAGAAAATTGTATTCCACTGCCTCCGATCTTTCAGTGCAGAGGCTGCCAAATCCTGTACTATCCTCACTGTGGACCCACGATATTTGAATTGTTTCTTTCTGGCCGCTTGAAGTATTTTCTCTTTTACCTGGTAGTTCTGGAGTTTGGCCACAACATTTCGAGTACTTTTCAGTTTGGGATCTCTTTCAGCAGGTGTCCGGTGGATTCTCTCAATTTCTGTTTTACCCTCAGGTTCTAGTATCTCAGGGCAGTTTTCCTTAACAAGCTCTTGGAGAATGTTGTCCAGGCTCATTTTTTCATCATAATTTTCTGGTAGGCCTATGATTCTCAGATTATCTCTCCTGGATCTGTTTTACAGGTCAGTTATTTTTTCTTTTAGGTATTTTACCTCTTTTTCTAATTTTTCATTCTTGTTGTTTTTTCTTGGCTAATTCTTGGTTCCTCATAGAGTTATTTGTTTCCATTTCATTAATTCTGTTTTTTAGCAAATCATTTTCCTTGGTTAATTTTTGAAGCTCCTTTTTCATATTATACACTTTTCTTTTTAGAGAGATGTTTTCTTCATTATAATGTTTTTGTAATTCTGCAATTTTGGTTTTGAGAGGATTATTCATTTTGTCTTCTATCTCTCTCATTTTTTTTCCAAGTTCCTTTTGATCTCATCTAGGAGAGCCTTCTGTGCTTGGGACCCATTTGCTGTTGATGTTTCAGCTTTGGGTGTGGACTCCACATTGCCTCCCTCTGAGGTTGGTTCCTCCCTTTGAGGATCGTAGGATTCCAGAGTCTTTGTCTTTGTAGTCTGCTTTCTCTCCATTTTAGGCAGGGTCTTAGCCATGCCCTTCCTCTAGGATCCCAAGCCTTTACTGTAGAGGGTTTTGCCCTGGGGCAAGAGTTACTATGTTTTCAGGGTTTAAAGGGGGGGGGAGGTTTGGAGCAAGTGAGGTTCACTCTGTTATCCTAGTCTTTGGAGGTCCTGAAAGGGGCTTTTTAAAAAAAATTTCTGGGCTATGAAGTAGTAGCCCCAGCAGTGTTTGCTGTCCAGGACAGGGGCCCCTGTATTTGCTTCTTACCCTGCTCTTTCCAGTCCCAGCCCTTTGGTGATAGGCCTGGTAGTGGACCTTGTGGTTGGTGGGAAGACTTGCCCTCTGCCGGCTGCGCCTTCTGGGCTTGCCCCTGCATCTGCCTGCCACGCCGCGCCTTCTCTGATTCATTTGATTTTTTGAAAAATTTAATCATTTGATAAAATTTTATCTCATCCACTAAGTTGTTAATTCTGTTTTTCCTTTAAAGCTCCAATATTTTTCTAATTTTTTCCTCTGCCACTCTAATTCCATTTGTAATACAATTTTTTACTCTCAAAAAATCTTTTGCTTTGATTCTTCTAGGAATTCTAATTTTGCATTTTACTAAACTGTGTTTATCTTTGGAGCTTTTCTTATATGTGTGGCATCGTTATCATCAGCACCAGCAGCAGCACCAGCAGTAGCATTATCCTTCTCTAGGTTTTTGTCCCTAGGCTTCACTAGTACAATAATAGCTTTTTGTCTCTTTTTTTGTTTGGAGACTAAAGGCAGAGTCCAACATTTCAGCCCACTTCTGTTGCATAGTTCCTCCTCCTGGTCACTTGCCTATGGATTGATTTTATGATCTTGGACTGTAAAGATGACCCACTGTAGTTTATTCTTAGAGTTTACAATCACTAAGTCTGTTACCCTTGTTAAATCTTTGAATGGTTGTCTATGTGTGAGTGTGGGGTGGGGGTGGGGGAGGTGAAGAGTGGAGAATGGGTTGTACTGTTTGCTCCTTCTCTATCTGCTGATTCTCCTCATTTTTTTCCTTATTCACGTTAATGGACCCTCTGCAGTTAATCCAGGATAAGAATGCACAACTTAGAGGAAAAGGCATCAGTCATATTATTAATCATAATTTGGATGCCTATTTAGGCATTGGTCTATCACATGTTTGCAGGTTTCATGCTTGTCCCAATTATTTCTAAAGGAGTCCAGTAATACTAATATCAAGCCATAGTCAAAGGAGTTGTTTAAATCTAGTAGAGGGAAATTTTGAGACAAGTTTTAGGTACACTATGCAGAAGCTCTTAATGCCAGGATCCGCTCACTAATATGTGTTATAAGAAGATGTGTCTGAAGAGGAACTCCTAATGTCTTGATGGGATGGTCTCAGTTCATAGAAATGGATAGTCCATTGTTTAAATGTGCTTGAAACCTGAGTAAAAGAAAGTAAATTATATTCCTTTCTAGGAGAAATTAGCAAAACACATAAAAAAAATCTGGCTAGGGAAAGAAGCATTAAATTATTATTTAATGGGGAGGGTATAAAAGAGATAATTAAAAAATTTTATTTGTATATCATTTATTTTATATCATTTTCATTTCTGAGCCTATCTCTCCCCTTTGTTCTGACCATCAAGTCATCCTTTGAAACAAAGGAAAAAAAAAAAGAAAAAATTAAAAGCAGCCTAACAAAACCAATCAACTCCTCAATTGAGTCTGATAGTATATGCAATATTCCACAACCATAGAGGCCCAATTCTTCAAGGAATGGAAGGAGGTACATTTCTTTCTTTCTTTCTTTTAAGCAATTGGGGTTATGTAACTTGCTCAAGGTTACATGGCCAGTTATTTCTGGGTGTGGTGCTGAGTATCTGAGCCCGGATTTGATCCAGGTCATCCCGACACTGGAGCTCGTGCTCTTACTCGCTGAGCCACCTGGCTGCCCCTAAGCAAGTGGGGTTAAGTAACTTGCTCAAGGTTACACGGCCAGGTGTTTCTGGGTGGGTGCTAAGTGTCTGAGCCCAGGATTCGATCTCCAGGTCTTCTCAACACTGGAGCTGGTGCTGTTAATCACTGTGCTACCTGGCCACCCCTGGAGGTACATTTCTAAACTCTTATTCAGGATCAAGCTTCATCTATATAATTAAAAATAGTTCCCTTTCCATTTAAATTATTAAAATCATCATATGTAATGCTTTCTGGCTCTATTTTTTTTCACTTCAATCATTTATATCACTTCCTGTGCTTCTAGGAATTCTTCATATTTCTCATTTCTTACAGCACAGAATTATCACATTATATTCATGTACCATAATTTATTTAGTTATTCCAATCAATAGGTGTTTATTTTGTTCCAGTTCTTTGTTACTACAAAAATTATTATTGAAAGTACTTGGTGTATATATATATATATATATGTATATATGTGTATATATACAATACACACACACACACACACATATATATACACACACATATATATATCCAGGCTTATATAATCAAAAAGATCTATTTTGTCTTCTGTGAATGCCTCTATCAGATGCTTCCTATCCATGTGAAAGGTACATTTTTTTGTTGTCTTCTACTTTAAAAAAGTTATGATCTTTAATATTCTATTCATGTATCCATTTTGAAGTTATGGTGTTTATATTTTGTGAGATGTTGGTCTAATTCAAATTTCTACCAGATTAATAGGTTTTCTAGAAATTATTATAAAATGGAGAGTTTTTCTCCTGACTTAATTTATGTCATCAGGCTTATAAAATGCTGGGTTATTAAGCTCAATTCTTTCTGATTCTTCCTTAAATAGTTTGTTCCATTCATCTACTTTTTTATTTTTTAAGTTTAATAGAATAAATTTTATTATGATTATTTTATACTAAAATATAAGGTCACAAACTAGTTCCTATTTCATTCCACCACTTTTTCTTTCACTTATAAAACATTATTTCCTTTTAGATTCCAGACCTTTATTCCTCTAAATAATTTTGTGATTATCTTGTCTACCTCTGAAAAGTGCCGCTTTGGTAAATTGATTGGCATAGCACCAAATCTATAAACTAATTTTGTTAGTTTTATAATTTTTTTTATTATATTTGTATGGTCCAACTGTGAGCAGTAAACGTCTCTCCAATTCTTTGTCATTTTTTTCTTTAAACAGCATTTGGTAGCTATTAGTCAGTCAGATGGCACAGTGGATAGAGATCTGTGTCTAGAGTCAGAAAGATCTGATTTCAATTCTGGCCTCAGACACTTACTATCCATATGACCCTTGGCAAATCACTTAACCACTGTTTGCCTCAATTTCCTCATCTATAAAATGGGGATAATAATAGCACGTACCTCCCAGGGTTGTTGTAAGGAGCACATGGAATAATAATTGTAAAGCATTTAGTACAGTGCCTGACCATAGAATTTTCTTTTCCATCTAGCCAATTCTGTTTTTCCAGGAATTCTTCTCTTTAATGGATTTTTAGACTTCTTTTACCATTTGGCCAATTCTGTTTTTTTTTAAGGTATTATTTTCTTTAGTATTTTCCTGTGCCTCTTTTGCCAAGCTGTTAATTTTGTTTTTCATAATTTTCTTGCATCATTCTCACTTCTTTTCCCAATTTTTCCTCTACGACTTCTCTCTCTCTCCCCCACCCATCTCAAATCTTCCAGGAATTCTTGAAGACTTTGGGTTTAATTAGTATTTTTTTCTTTTAGGCTTTTATTTGTAGCTGTTTTCACATTTTTGTCTTCTGAGTTTATGCCTTAGTCTTTCCTGCCACTAGAGAAACTTTTTATGCTTAAATTCTTTTTGTTGTTGTTTGTTCATTTTCCAGACTATTTTTTGACTTGAACTTTAAGTTAAAGTTGGGCTCTACTCATCTGGGGCTAAGGAGGCATTATCCCAAACTTTGGGCTTTTTCATGCTCCTATTTTCAGAGCTAGTTCTGGGGTATTGGAAAGTTTTTTCCAAATTTGTGACGGAAATATAACAATGTCATCACACCACATTGTGGATAGCTTTGAATGACAAACAAAGAAGTTTCAATTTTATTTAGTAGGCAAAAGGAAGACCCTGAAGATTTTTGGGCAGAGCCGTAGCCTAATCAGAGATATGCAAAAGAACAGACGATAAGGATATGTCCTAGTGTGATGGCCCCTCTTATTCCAGATTTAGGCTTTTTGTTTATCATCCAGGATCTTTTCACTATAAAGAATCTATTTGTTAGTTTCAACTAGCAGAAAAAAAAATCACCTGTAGGCTCCAGAAAAATCATGATCAGCGTAAAAAAGATCAAGTCATTAGTAGAATCTTGGACCAGGGGGAGTCTATCCACTTATACTACTGAATTCCTTATAGATGACCTTTTCTAATCTTCACCCCTACATAAACTCCCAAGATCTGGAGGGACTTCCTGTAATGTGTTCTTCCCCCCCCCCCTCCATCTTTTCTACTTCTCTCCCAAGGTGACTCCTTCTCCAGACAAATTAAATAGCTTGTTTTTAGTGGAAAGAATTCCTTAAGGCCTAATCCTGGAACAGAACATTCTTGGGTTTCCAACAACTCTATCTTTGTTACAACAGTCCGACTCAAAGACAATAGTCTCTATCATTTTAAATCTTTATTTGGACATATTTGTCAATGGAAGACTCTTAAATATATGCCTGTATTTGGATTGTACACAGTGGTTAAGAAGATCAGTGCCAGGGAGATTGCAAAGTGATTGATTTCATTAGGTGAGTCCACTTCCCCTTCTGGCCCCATTTTGCACAATTGTGAAATAAGCCTTGTCAATTAGGAAAAAAGGCAATGGAGAATGTGTTTATAACCTTTGTGTCTCTTCCCTTCCTTCAATTTGCCTTGCTGGTTACTTGCCTGGTTTGGGGGCTACTGTCTTAGACACAAGAAAACCTAGGATTCACTCCTGAGTTATCCTGGTACCTGCAGATGCTGAATCTGTAACAATAGTATAGCTGTTGCTGCCTTTGAGTGATCACTAAGCATCATACAGAAATACAGAAGCAAAGAGAGGAGTTACATAATTGACTTTTAAGCTTTACGGAGCACATTCTTTAAGCAATTCTGCGAGGCAGGTAATATAAGTACTATTATCTGCATTTTGCAAATGAGGAAACTGAGGTATAACATACCTTTTAACTATCCATGGCTATGCAATCAGTAAGAGATATGACTAGGATTTGAACCCAAGCTTTCAGAATCTAATTCTAGAATGCTTTTCATCTTGCATTGACAGAAAGGAAAAATTTCTTCTAAGGAGTATAAATTGTTCAAGGTGCAATTTAAAAATCTTTGTGCAAATACTTGGACAGAATTAACTTCAAGGGATAGATATCCTTGGCCCCAAGAAGGATCTTTTAATTTTAATAACCTCTATACACTTAGATTGTCTAGGAAAAATTAATACTTTTACCAAGTATGTTATTGACACATTTGGTTAGATCCTTGAAGTGAAAAATTCTCCATAAAATTGAAAAACAGGATACCCAACTATGGGTTCTGATGCCCATCTCTATAAATGTGTCTATGAACTTTAATACTCAGAAAAATCACCTCCTTAGGAAGTCACCTCTGTAAGTGAGGAGTTGGGGTCCTGGCCCTGACTTAGTACACCTTCGTAACTCTTCTCAAGAAAAGAAGAGGCAAAGCAAAAAAATAATAATTTGGAGCAGGTTTAGGGAGCTTAGATGAAGTATAAATGAATACACTGTAGAATGATGAGGAAGACTAAAGCTAGCCTTGAGACAGTATGAGAAGACTAAGTATCCAGCTGATCTTATGGTAGTTAATATAATATTAGTGTTTCTAATAGATAAATTTATATATGATATCTGAGACTTTTTTTTTTTACATTAGTCCCTGAATGGGAAACAAATACACCTGATGAAATTTTGCCCCCCTTCTGCCATGATCTAGATCTATAACAATAGAATAAAAAAGAAAAGGGGAAAACTGGTTGAGCAACAATCTCAAAAAATAAGGAGGCTTGCAGCAGTATTTTGCCTTGCTTTAGCCTCTGGCTAAAGGTAAGCACATGGGGGAGTATTGATTTGAAACCATCACAGTCAAAGCCAAAAAAAAGATCATCAAGCTTCCAGAATCTCCACACAAGTTCCTATTGGTATATTTCTGTATTGTAAGCAGAAAGGACATTGGAAGCATGACAGTCCCCTTAGATCTATTGGTATTGCTTCAAGTCCTTAGAGGGAAGTAATAACTTTATTTTAGGAAATTCCTTTACTCTAGAATGAATAGAAAATCAGAATGAATCAACAGTAGTGCTCCTTTTAGGAACTTCATAAGTCTTTTTTCTGACTTTCTGATGCACTTAACCTCCACTAAGGTTGGAAATAAAATGTATACTTGTATTATTGATACTAGTGCCATTTTTTGGTATTAGCCTCTTCTAAATTGTCTGCATTATAAAAGAGGGTAATTAAAAATGATCTTAAGTTAATGAATGAAATTTTATGCCAAAATCATCTCTCCCTGATGTCTGTAATTTCTGCAATTCTGATGCTAAACTCTTTCCCCCAATAAACAGAAGCTTATTTCCATTGACCATTTGATTAAGACTAAGATAAGATTTTAGAATAGACAGGGTTAAAAAAAAACATAACACTGCTCTAAGTGTTTCAAAACTTTCAAAAAAAAATCTGCAGTCTCCTCTTTGTCTTCTTAATCCTAGCTAGATTGGAATTGCAGAGATAAAGATAGATAAGAGAGAAACAAAACTCTGGGCCCCCCCCCCAATTTTCAGTAATTTATACCATTGTAAAGTGATTAGATTGTAATCAAAATGCAATATCTTTTCTGTAAATTACCTAATTATGGTTTCAATGTTTTTGTAATGCTGAAATATCCTAGAGGGTTTTTAACAGAATTTAGTTACTTAGGTAAATTAGAAGCAAAGTCAACTAAAAGTAATTGGAATAGACAATGTAACCCAAAATGCAAATGCTTTGCAATTAATTGGTACTCTTCAAGAGAATTTGTGAAGGAAAGATTTAGTGGACTGCTACACTGGAATATGATTGAGAAATAAGGTAAGAAGGACCAAGAAAGTAGCAAAGACTATGTGAGATGAAGAATCAGAGTGTAAAAGGAGGAATGCCATTTTGAAATTTGTAGGGCTCTAATTAAAATC
This sequence comes from Petaurus breviceps papuanus, assembly GCF_028583685.1. NCBI lineage: Eukaryota > Metazoa > Chordata > Mammalia > Diprotodontia > Petauridae > Petaurus > Petaurus breviceps. The sequence goes on from NW_027187234.1 coordinate 1,348,881, forward strand.
CACAGCAAATAGAGAAAAGAGGAGAATGGGTTGAAAGTCAAAGAAAGTGAAAGTCCATTCACATTAACAGTGTGAATGTGAAGCTCAGTTAAAGGGCACATGAAGTGAGAATTTGGATTTTTGGAAAGAGGATTGAGCAGTATTTTTGTTTTGTTTGTCTCATTGAGATAAGAAGAATGTGAGAAACTTTCTATGACTATGAACCTGTGAACACTGTTTGGAGGAACGCCTCTTTAAATTCTTTTTGAGATTTTTCCTTATCTCTCAGTTTTATTTCACTAATTTGGACGCTCTTTTTGATTTGGTAAATAGCTAAAAATATGTTGTGCATTCTAAGAAGGATTAGCATTCTATCTAGTTATATTTATCATATAGAAAAATAAGGTTGCAGCATGGAGTTATTTGGATAACATATTAATAATTAACAATGGATATGTTTGTATTTTCCATATTTTAGAAGAGCCTCAGGGGTCCCAAAAGAAGGAAATGATAATGTGACTGCCACATTGAATTCTTGAAAGTAGACCAACTTAAAGCACAGTTATCCCTTCCATATTGTGGAAGTTAGGAACATGATGCCCCTACAATCTGGAAAATCTACATAAAATTTTTTGTCCCTCCCTTCATACCAGAGAAAGTCTGAATTTTTTCTTTTAATTTTATGGGATATTTACTGCACCTTATTGTAAAACTTTGATTGGATTATCCAATACCATAGATATATTTTATGCATTTCTGAGTTTCAAAACTTTTTTTTGGGGTCATCTGCTGGCCTTCCTGTGTCATCTGTGGCTTCCACAAAATTTCCCCCAAATTCACATTTAATTTCTTATGTCAAGTCATGATATATTGAAATCCTGGTGAATAAAGTCATGATGTAAAAAGGATACTGTAGTGGGGTCTGCAATTTAAGGCACTGGAAGCAAATGATATTGGGTAAAGTAAGATTTTGAATGATACCTCTTTTAATTGTAAATCCAGTTTTGATTTGATTGGTTTTGTTTAAAACTAAATTGTAATGGAGTCTTATTTAAAGTAAGATATGTCCTCTATCAGGACAACTGTGGTGTTTCACCCTCTATAGCTAGATCAAACCTTAATGCAAAATATACTTAATATTTGACATTAAGGCAATATGTTAAAAAACTGTGTTAGTGAGAATTAAAAGTGTAATTTCATATTCTATGATGGTCTCTGAAAATAATCAGTATGGAATGCCAAAATTAATAGATGTTTGCAATGATTTTCAATGTAAGATAATTTGGAAATGCATTCAAATAAATTAAAATCATTTGACTGACCATAAATTTTGTTTTATATTTGAAAATGAATAATATTATTTATGTAATTGTTAGGCTTATACTCTTTCTTGCATTGTGCTTCTTGGGAAATAATTTTATAAGAAATGCTGTTAATTAGAAAAATGTCTAGAGGGTGATGTCATTGTACCCCTAGAAAATTAAATCCTCTTTTAATCTGATTGCTCTTAAATTATGAATTGAACTGTTAGAGAATGTGGTTAAGATATTTTAAAACTGTTAAGTATTTGATTGAGTATATTTTGCTTTAAAATGAATAATAATTGCAACTTACTCTTTGGGAAAAGTACAAAAGATTTATGGAATTTTTGACCACTGATTATGAAAGTTATAAAATTGCATCAGGAATAGTATATATTGAAGTTACTATTTTTGAAATACCATGAGAAAAATGATAATAATAATTGAACCTAGCCCTAAGATGGTATTGGTGAAATTTGCTATTTTGAGGTAAAATCTCTGAGACTATAATTTGATAATGATATGAGTTTTGACTTCAGGTATAGCTATCTGAATTATCATGAAATCTGTTATTTACTATTCAAAGGAAATGCCATGAACTATTCAAAGGGGTTGCAATTTGGGAACAACTGTAGTTGGATCTCTGTATTTGGGAAGAGTGAGAAGAAGGCCTTAACAAATGTATTGGACAGATCCTCTTAGTTTTCTCATTGTGTTATTTCCTCTACAAACAGGCTATTTTCATACCTAATGTTGAACCTGGGTAGGATGCCCTCTGAATATTGTGAAATTTTGCTACATTATTGGCTGTTCTAAAAGGTTAGCTATCACTCTTAATTTAGAATCAAACAGAGTTAAAGTTTTATCTTACTATACTTAATGTCAAGTCAGTCTGTGCCCTTGAAGGGACAATCTTGATATTGTTACAACCATGTCCTTCTTTCTTTCATAGCAAATTTCTATAACCATGGCAGGTAAATTGTAAAGTGTTTATGTGTTACATACATACATATACCTGCATCATCTTTTTGCAATATTCAAATATCTGGGTCCCTATAATGGGATGTGTGTATGAAAGACTTTATTGTCTTTAATTTTATTCTTTTGAACTTATGGTTACTATACGTTTCAACTTTCTAACATAAGAAACTAGAAAAATGAGTTCTTTGGCTTGTCATCCATTCCTTTGTTAATGTTTATATATTCATCTGTAATATTTAGTCTTTATAGTATCTCTCAATAAATATATCTATGGCAAGAGTGACAGATCTATACTGAGATGTGTGTGTGTGTGTGTGTGTGTATACTTGGAGGGGGAAAGGACAAAGATATGATGTCATAAAAATAGGACATGATAAAGATGTCAAAGTTTGGTGGAATTGTGAACTGATCCAACCATTCTGGAGAGCAATTTGGAACTATGCCCATGGGCTATAAAACTGTGCCTACCCTTTGATCCAGCCATATCACTACTAAGTATGTATCCCGAAGCGATCATGAAAAAAAGAAAAGGACCCATACATATAAAAATATTTATAGTAGCTCTTTTTTGTGGTGACCAAGAACTGGAAATTGAGGGGATGCCCATTAACTGGGGAATGACTGAAGAAATTGTAGACAGTGAATGTAATGGAATACTGTTATGCTAAAAAGAAATGCTGAACAGGTAGATTTCAGAAAAAAACCTGGACTTACATGAACTTATGCTGAGTAAACAGTACTTGGGATGCTAAGCACAGACTTATGAAAGATGTGTACATCTGGCAAACAGTCCCCAATATAAACTGGAAATCCACTGTCCACAAGGTGGCGCTGAGGTCTGGGCTCTGCTTAGTAGACACACAACTGACAAGGACGATTTTGCAAATAATGGAGAATTTATCACAATGGCAGTATTTATATGGGAAAAGAATTTGCTACCCAGTTGACCCACCTCCATATATTGATGGACTTCATATCGATAGCCCGCACTGTCTAACCAAGATAAAGCTGACAGCTCCAGGGCCTCACACCTTTACACTAGTGGTGTCTCAGTATGAGAAACAGAACATCATCCACTGCAAAGTCAGGGTGTATTCACAATGTAGATTTACTTTTTCAAAGATTCCTACATCATATATTATATCAAAAAAAAGATTAATGGACAGTGGATAGGTCAGAGTGCTGGAGGATGTGGGAACTTCAGGGATTCCCACAGAAATAACCCCATCTACCAATTCCAGCTAGAAAAGGCTGGGCCACTACTGATTGAGCTAAGAGGATCAAGGCAATATAGTGTTGGTTTTGAACCTGTCACAGTATCAGTGATAGGGGATCCTGCTTCTACAGGCTTTCTTTCTTTTAAATTTTCTCTCTTTTTAAATTTTTTAGTTTACATCATTAATTTCCACAAGATTTTGAGTTACAGATTTTCTCGCCATTTTCCCCTACCCACTACCCCAAAACAGTGATCCCACTGAATATCCCCTCCCCCAATCTGCTCTCTCCCATATCTTCTCCCATTCCCCCTCTGAATTTGCAGTAGGGCACAGTGGATCTCTATGCCCCAGTGCCTGTATAGCTTATTTCTCAGTTGCATGTGAAGTAATAGTAATAATAGTATACACACACACACACAGATTTATATATATATTTTAAACATTTTATTTTAAAACTTTGAATTCCAGATTCATTCCTTTCCTCTCTTGTCACCCACCCTTACTGGGAAGATAAGCAATTCAATATAGGTTGTACATGTGTAGCTATGCAAAACATTTCCGTAGTGTAAAAGACCTACTATATTCCCCTCCCTCCTATCCAACCTCCCACTTGTTCTATTCTCTACTTTGATCCTGTCCCTTTTCAAAAGTGAGTGCTTCCAACTTCCTTCCCCCCGCCAGCCTGCTCTCCCTTCCATTATTCCCCCTCTCATCCCCTTCCCCCTTACTCTCCTGTAGGGTGATATACCCTATTTAGTGTGTATATCATTCCCTCCATAAGCCAAATTCAATGAGAATAAGGTTGACTCATTCCCTTTTGCCTTCCTGTTCTTCCCCTCCATTGTAACAGTTTTCCCTTGCTTCTTTTTCTTTTTTTTATCAAATGTTTTATTAACTTCTAGTTTACATCGTTTTATTTCCACAAGATTCTGAGTTACAAATTTTCTCCCCATTTTTCCTCTACCCACCACACCAAAACAGTGATCCCACTGGATATCCCTGCCTCCAATCTTCTCTCTCCCATATCTTCTCCTATACCCACTCCAACTTTCCAGTAGGGCCCGGAGGATCTCTATGCCCCAGTGCCTGTATATTTTATTTCTCATTTACATGTAAAATAATATTGATGATAATAATAATAAGATATATTTTGAACATTTGATTTAAAAACTTTGAGTTCTAGATTCAGTCCCTTCCTCCCTTGTCACCCACACTTACTGGGAAGATAAGCAATTCAATATAGGTTGTATATGTGTAGTTATGCAAAACATTTCCATAGTGGATATATTGTAAAAGACCTACTATATTTCCCTCCCTCCTATCCCACCTCCCTCTTGTTCTATTCTCTACTTTGATTCTGTTCCTTTTCAAAAGTGGGTGCTTCCAACTTCCCTCCCCCCACCCCAAGCCTGCCCTCCCTTCCATTATTCCCCCTCTCATCCCCTTCCCCCCTACTCTCCTATATGGTGAGATACTGTATTTAGTGTGTATATCATTCCCTCCCTAAGCCAAATTCAATGAGAATAATGTTGACCCATTCCCTTTTGACTTCCTGTTCTTCCCCTCCATTGTAACCATTTTCCCTTACCTCTTCTATACGATATAGAATCTGTCTCTCTCCATCTCCCCAATCTGTCTCTCTCCATCTCCTCTCATTATATTCCTCTCTCACCTCTTAATATCACCTTTTAAGTATCATCCTTTCCCCTTAAACTGGTCCTGTGCCCTCTATGTATACCTGTGCACATATATACACACATTCACATATGTATTCATACACCCATATACCCTCCTATATAGACATATATATGTATGTGTGTGTATATATATATGTATATATATATATATATACACTTCTATTCCCTTCAATTATTCTCATACTGAGAAAAGTTTTATAAGCTACAATTATTGTTTTTCCATGTAGGAATATAAATAGTTAAACTGTGATAAGTTCCTTATGATTTCTTTTCCCTGTTTACCTTCTCATGCTTCTCGTATCTGAATGTCAACTTTTCTATTAAACTCTGTTTTTTTCATCAAGAATGTTTGAAAGTCCTCTATTGCACTGAATGACCATATTTTTCCCTGAAACATGATTCTCAGTTTTGCTAGATAGGTTATTCTTGGTTTTAATCCTAGCTCCTTTGACCTCCAGAATATCACATTCCAGTCCCTTCAATCCATCAGTGTAGAAGCTGCCAGATCCTGTATTATCTTTATTGTGTTTCCACAATATTCAAATTATTTCTCCCTTGCTGCTTGTAATATTTTCTCCTTGATCTGGGAATTCCAGAACCTGGCTATAATATTCCTAGGAATTTTCTTTTTGGGGTCTTTTCCAGGAGGTGATGGGTGAATTCTTTCAGCCTCTATTTTGCCCTCTGGTTCTAAAATATCAGGGCAGTTTTCCTTGAGAATTTCTTCTTTTTTTGCCTTTTTGGAGGGCAATTGGGGTTAAGTAACTTTCCCAAGGTTACACAGCTAGTTTTTTTGTGTAGGTGTTAAGTGTCTGAAGCTGGAACCGAACTCGGGCCCTCCTGACTCTGGGGCCAGTGCTTTATTCACTGCACCACTTAGTCGCCCCTGAGGATTTCTTGAAGGATTATTTCTAGGTCCTTTTTTTGATCATTACTTTCAGTTAGGCCAATAATTTTTAAATTATCTCTCCTGGTCTATTTTCCAGGTCAGAGGGTTATTTTTTTCTTTTTAGAGGACAATTCGGGTTAAGTGACTTGCCCAAGGTTATGTGGCTAGTTTTTGTGTTTAATGTCTGAGGCTGGATTTGAACTCAGGGACTCCTGACTCCAGGGCCAGTGCTCTATTCATTGTGCCATCTAGCTGCCCCAAGGTCAGTGTTTTTTCCAATGAGATATTTCACATTGCCTTCTATTTTTTTTATTTGTTTGGATCTATTTAATAGTATTTTGATTTCTCATAAAGTCACTAGCTTCCATTTGCTCCAGTCTAATTCTGAAGTAATGATTCCCTTCAGTGAGCTTTTGGGATTCTTTTTCCATCTGGAAAATTTGGCTTTTTAAAGCATTCTTCTCCTCATTGGCTTTTTGAGCCTCTTTTGCCATCTGAGTTATTCTATTTTTAAGGTGTTATTTTCTTCAGTCAGGTGTTGACTCTCATTTCATAATTTTCTTGCATTGTTCTCATTTCTCTTCCCTAATTTTCCTCCACTTCTCTTATTTGGTTTTCAAAATCCTTTTTAAGCTCCTCTATGGTCTGTAAGCAGCTCATATTTTTCTTGGAAGCTTTTGGTGCAGGAGTTCTGACTCCATTGTCTTCCTCCTGTTCCATGCTTTGATCCTTTTTGTCCTCAAAATAGGAGTCTAATGTTGGATTGCTCTGTTTGATTTGCTTCCTTTGTTTGCTCACGTTGCCACTCAATTACTTGACTTTTGAGCCTTTTGCCACAGTAGAACTCTGCTACCAGAAAGGGGAGCTATATCCCAATTGCTGGGATTTTCTCAGCTTCTGAAGGCATTAGTTTGGTGCCCTCTCTTAAGCCTCAACATGCTCTGGTAAACTGTTCACGCACCCCAGGACCTCCACCCTAGACAGCCATCCAGATCTAAGCAGGTTAGAGCAAGAGTGATTACCCCTCAGACTGGTTGCTTGTTCCCCCTACAATCTTCAGGCCAGGAGCTCTGAAGCAACACAGCCGTGGAGACTCACCTACTTCTTACCCTAGAGGCAAAGGACAATTGTCACTCCAGAACTCCCTTTCCCGGCAAAGTATACTGACCTCTTACTTTGTCTTTGGCATCTATGGGTTGATAATTCTGGAAACCACCACAACTGCTGGAGATCTGAAGTCCCTCCAGCCTGAGGCTGGTTGTGGCCACCCTGAGGCTAAAACCTCAGGCTCATGCAGAAGGCTCCTAGAGTGCTGGGCTGGCCCCTTCCTGCTGCCCTACTGGGCTGTCTTCAGGGGGAGGTTAGCTTCTCTCTGTCATTTTTTGGGTTCTGTAGTTCCGAAGTTTGTTAGATTAATTTTTTACATGAATTGGAGGAGGTGGAAGCCAGAGCCATGCTGAAGATCTGTTTGTACTCTGCCATCTTGACTCTAGGCCCCCTCTTCAGGCTTTCAAAAGAAGAGCAGTGGCAATTATATATGTGGACTTTGTTACCTCAAAATGAAAAAATGTCCCAGCTAGAATCTACAATATCATCCCTAGTACTTTTTTGCCTAAAAAAGAAGGTCCCTTTTTCTTGGACTACAGTGGTGTTATCCCTATCATAGTAACACAACTTCAGTGACTGAGAAATCACTACAGTGTATGCTGGACTTGACTTGGTGGCATTTACCAATATAAACTGTTCTATTTCTACAAGAATGTTAGTTTACAGGGGCGGCCAGGTGGCTCAGCGAGTAACAGCACCAGCTCCAGTGTCGGGATGACCTGGATCAAATCCGGGCTCAGATACTCAGCACCACACCCAGAAATAATAACCGGCCGTGTAACCTTGAGCAAGTTACTTAACCCCAATTTCTTTAAAAAAAAAAAAAGAAAGAATGTTAGTTTACAGATGAATTTGTCATGTCTGACTTGGGGTGCTATTTACCAAAATGAATCATGTCTCCATCTTTAGACTTGTAATTATGTACTTTCTTTACAACTCTGAGGGTTTTGTTGCTCAGGTGTTATCAGGAATAAACTGCTTCGGAAGCTTTAAGAGATGTTGGTAAACTTAGCATGAAAATGCCTAACAGTGCAAATTCTTTAAGTTAGGGACATATCTGATATGAAATCATGTAGACAGAAGAATGGGAATATTGTACCTATTGCAGCTTTGTGATTAATCTTGTATCAAGTTTGAAATTGTCAAAGTCCTCTGAGATGTTGAAGATATTGCAGTTTATTTTTTTTTGCATTCTTTTCTACTCTGATGTTTTTTAGTTCTGTCTCTTATGGAAAACAGAAGTTTGGATAAAATGAGATGGAGAGCAGAAATAAAAGTTGATGTGATTAAAAAAAAAGAAATCAATCAGAGGGCCTAGGAGTACTTATATACCAGGAGGGGAATGATTACTACTGTATAAGCCAACAGAGTACTCTGCTGGCAGTGAGACTTAATATCTTGTACACCATAGGTGTCAAACACACTGCCTGAACCAGATTAAAATGTAAGTGGGAAATATTTAACAATATAAATAAAACACAATAAAACATAAATAATGTTACGAAGTCAATATGTGACCTGCCGAGATCTTTGTGTATAGTTTAGTGCCCCTGTTGCTATTTGAGTTTGACTATTGTGACTATCTATTTGACTAATACTGTGCAGTATTAAAATTTTGACTTTGAAGTCATTTGTCACCATGTACTTTTAATAATATATGTGTAGAACTTGATTTCAAGTATGGGTAGACATATTGTAATAAGTTCCAAGTTGGATATTACCTAATGAAGATTAGCTATGGTGCTAACTATCCATGAGTTCAGCATATACTACTTTGCAAGGTAAGAATAATTTGGTTACAGGTACTGACTCTCTTATAGCACTATGTGTCCAAAGATCTAATGATATCCACTGAAGATGGAAACTGATCTCTAACAGAGAGAACTGGGTCACCAGAACGTTAAAGTCCTGCTGAAAGTTTGGGACTTGGGAAGTAAATTTTGTTGCATTAGATTATCCTCCTTGTCTCAGTGGTTTGTACATAATTACCTATGTAATTAAAAAAATGTCTTTTCCTTCTTTCCTTCCTTCCTTCCTTCCTTCCTTCCTTCCTTCCTTCCTTCCTTCCTTCCTTCCTTCCTTCCTTCCTTCCTTCCTTCCTTCCTATTTCCTCTTTCTTTTTTCCTTCCTACTTTTCTTCTTTCCTTCCTTCCTTTTCTTTCTTCTTTCTCACCTTCCTTCCTTCTTTCTTTCAAAGAGCAGGTGAAGATGGGAGAGAGAAAAAAGAAACCTCGATAATTGAAAAAAATAAAAATTCACTTAAAAGATCTATGAGTTCATATAAAGAAAAAGAAATTTGGACTTGCCATCTGGTGAATCAAGCTTCTCTCTGCAAAGGCACCCTATTGTTGACAAGAAGTTGGTTGGAGCTAGTCGATACAACACTTACCAAAGACTGTGGCTGTTCCTAGAAGAGGTTCAAGAAAGAAGTTTGTGCCAACCAAGGCATATATTTCCATGGCTGTGAAAGCATTATTTCATAATCCATCAGTCAATAAATATTTATTAATCTTCTACTCTATTTTAATCACTGCCCCAGGTGCAGGGGATAAAAATACAAAGCTGATTTTTTTGGATATAGAATGGCAAAGAACTTTAAGGTTTGGGGAAAATAGATTCTTCTGACACTAGATGGCAGCAAATGTCTGCTTATTGTATTTAAAGGACCGTGTTCCTAACTTTCCAGTTTATCTGAAGAAAATAAGAAGTATATCTTCTAACCTTTTACATTTAGATTTTTTTAATATCTAGAAGGAGATAGGAAGAATAGGAGCAACATTTTAATGATTGCAGGTAATTTCATCCAGTATGGAGAAGTCTATCCTACCAAGAACAGTCACCAAGGCATTGTGGGCAGTTTCTCAGTGTGTGACACCCCCATCAAGACATACTCAGACCAAAGTTGAAAATATTACAGGAAATTCTTTTTATCAAGTTTTAACAAATTAAATCTCTTTTCTCTCTATACTATTCCCCACAACATCAAAAGAAAGAGAAAGAAAAATTCCTCATAGCAAATATGCATATTTAAGCAAAACAAAGTCCCTCACTGAGTTAAAAAAAAACAGCTATGTGTCATTCTGCACCTAAATTCATTGTCTCTCTGTTGGAAAGTGAATAGCATGCTTCATCCTCCTCTAGAATCATGGATGCTGATAGCATTAGTCATAGTATTTACTCTTTTAAAATTATTTGTCTTTGTAATATTGTTATTATATAAGTTCTTCAATTTCTGCTCATTTCATTTTTATATGTTTACATGAGTCTTTTAAATTATTCATTTTTATAATGATTGTATGGGAAAGGTAAAAGTGTGGTTTCTCAGAGACTGTCTGCTAAAGTAAGTAAGTTCTTAGGCCTTAGGCCTAAGTATTCATTTTTTTATTAGAAATTATGTGACTTTGAAACTTTGGAAATCTTTCTGTATAGTTGCTCTCTTCTAGTCAGTCCTTCTCAGCCAGCTTACCATGAAAGAGTTAAATTTCTATAGAACTGCAAGAATTGCTGAACAAGACTACTGATAAGGGAGAACAGGCAGTAACCTTGGAAAAGAAGCTCAGTCCCTGGTTCCCAGAAAAAACTCCTAGATAATACTAAAAATAATGAAGAATGGAAGGAGCTGGAAGCAGCAGGTAGATTTGAGCAATCAAGGGACAGACAGTAGCCTTGGGACCCTCAAGTCCAAATAAGAATGTATCAAGGGTAGACTGAAAGGAGGGGTCCAGTTGTCCATTCTGAGGTTGTAATACACTGATGTAATGGACCTAATGTATCATGTAACAAAATTAGAGCCTCATTAGTAATAATTATGTTAATATTCATAACCCTTACTTATTTAACCCAGTTTTAGCTTCTGTAAGGGGGCCTCCTCTCTCTCGGTGCTGTCCCAGAGACTTGACCCCTCGCTTCTCGCAAAATTCTAATAAATCTTTTTACCTTCACTTTGAGAGGTCTCCGAGTAGTCAATTTCGGTTAGGGTCTCCGTATCCCACACAGTGATGTTGTATTGATGTAATGATGTTAAAGTGAATTTTTGTGGAAACATCAGCTAAATGCAATTGTGCTTCTGGTTCTGTTCACCTAAATCTAAATCTATTGATACAAATCTCTTTCAAATCATCCATTTCCTCATTTCTTATAGCACAATAGTATTTCATCATATTTATATGCCACAATTAATGTGTTTCCCTTTAGATTCCAGCTTTTTTATTACCACAAAAAACTGCTATAAATAATTTTGTACATGTAGGAACTTTTCCTCTTTTTTCTTTAATCTCTTTTGGATACAGACTTAGTAGCAGTATGAATGGGCCAAAGGACAAGCAATATTTAATAACTTTTTGTGTATTATTCCAAATGTCTTTTCAGAATGTTTATCCTCATTCACTAGTTCACCAGCAGTGCCTAAATTTGTCATTTTTCTGTTTAGCCAATCTGATGGATGTAAAGTAAAATCTCAGAATTGCTTTAATTTGCTTTTCTCTAATTATCAGGAATTTGGAATATTTTTTATGTGCCTCTAAATAGACTGGGTTTCTTCTATTAAGAATTGCCTGTTCATGCCCATCAATTGGAGAATGGCTGAACAAGTTATGGTATATGCATGCTATGGAATAGTATTGTGCTATAAGAAACGAGGAGCAGAAGGTCTTCATATTTACCTGGAGAGGCTTATATGAACTGATGCTGAGTGAGAAGAGTAGAACCAGGAGAAATTTGTACACAATTACAGACACAACATATGTGTGATGACCAACTTTGATAGACTGGACTCTTCTTAGCAATGCAGTGATATAAGTCAATCCTAAAAGACTCATGATGGAGAGAAATATGTGCATCCAGAGAAAGAACTAGAAAGAACTGAGTTTATATCCAGGTGGAAGCAAAATACCTGATCTTTTTCCTTTTCTTGTTTGGCTTTATGTCCTCTTTGCCATTTTTCATTCCATCTGATACAATCCATCTTTATAACCTGACTAATGTATAACGTGAAAGTATTTACAGATCCTATACTTGACTATATACTGCCATGGGGGGGAGGGGAGAGAGGGGGAAAAAATGTGAAACTCAAGGAATTGTGGAATTGAATCCTGTAAACTAAAAGGAAACAAACAAATTAAAAAAAAAGAATTGCCTGTTCATATCCTTAGACAATTTATCAACTGAAAGAATTGACTATTTTTTATAAAATTTTTTATAAATATGAGCTAGTTTCTTAAGATCTTGGATATTAGACCTTTATTAGAGAAACTTGCTTCAAAGATCTGATCCCCTCAGCTTTAACTTTCTCTTTTACTTTTAACTTTGTCTTGTTTGTTTGGTAAATTCTGAAAAATTTTACTTAATCAGAATCATCAGTTTTATCTTTCATGATCCTCTCTACCTGCTGTTTGATCATGAACTTTCTTTTTAACCATAGATCTAAGTATTTTTCTTCCACATTTCTCTAATTTGTTTGTGATGTGACCTTTGATATGTAGGTCACATATCATTAAGAGATTATCTTGGTACAACATGTGAGGTATTTGCCAGAACCCAATTATTTCATGCTGCTTTCCAATTTTCTGAAAAGTTTTTAAATTTTATATTAAAAAAAAAAAATTAGGGGGCGGAGCCAAGATGGCGGAGTAGAAGCAGGAAATTTTGTGACCTCCCCCCACAAACACCTCAAATACCTATAAAATATGACTCTAAACAAATTTTAGAGCTACAGAACCCACAAAGTGACAGAGAGAAACAAATATCCTGCTGAAGGCAGCCTGGAAGGCCAACAGGAAGGGGTCATCTCAGTGTGCTGGGAGCCGAGCACAGTCCCAATTGAGCCACGTGGTTTTGGCTCCAGGGAGGCAGCAGTGGCCAGAGCACACTTCAGGAGAGTGAATCACCAGCAGCTGTGGTAGCTTCCAGACTTTTTCAACCCATAAACACACAAAAAGAAAGTAAAAGGTCAGTCAGAAACTGTTGGAAAGGATGGGAGCAGTCCAGTCCCTGCCCCCAGAGCAAGAGGTGGCAGAAACACAGTGGCTGCAGCTGCAGCATATGCTATGTGACTTCCTCAAGAGCTCTTGGCCTACAGATCATAGGGGGACCAACCGGCCATTCTGATTGCTCTTGCTTTTTGACTTGCTTGGATCTGGGTGGCTTCCTTGGGCGGTGGTCCTGGGGTGAGAAACACCACTTTGCCAGTGTGGTGTCTGTAGAGAGGGTGCCCTCCTCAGACCTCTGACAACATCTGTGAAAACCCCAGCAGTTTGGGACAAAGCTCTCCTTTCTGGAAGCAGAGTTCTACCCTGGTAAAAAGCTCAAAAATCAAGTAATTGACTGGCAATGTGAGCAAATAGAGGAAGCACAAACAGATCATAGAATCCTTATATGGGGACAAAACCGATCAAAGCATAGAACCAGAAGAAGTCAATGAAGTAAAAAATTCTGCATCAAAAGCTTCCAAGAAAAATGTGAATTGGTTTATAGGCCATGGAGGAACTCAAGAAGGATTTTGAAAATCAAGTAAGAGAAGTGGAGGAAAAACTGGGAAGAGACATGAGAATGATGCAAGAAAATCATGAAAAGAGAGTCAACAACCTGACTGAAGAAAATACCTTAAAAAATAGACTAACTCAAATAGCAAAAGAGGCCCAAAAATTCAATGAGTAGAAGAATGCCTTAAAAAGCTGAATTTACCAGATGGAAAAGGAATTTTAAAAACTCATTGAAGAGAATAATTCCTTCAAAATTAGACTGGAGCAAATGAAAGCTAATGATTTTATGAGAGACTATAAAACAGATACAAACAAATTAAAAAATAGAAGGCAATGTGAAAATATCTCACTGGGAAAACCACTCACCTGGAAAATAGATTCACAGGAAAGATAATTTAAAAATTATTGGGCTACCTGAAAGCCATGATCAAAAAAAGAACCTAGAAATCATCCTTTAAGAAATTCTCAAGGAAAATTGCCCTGATATTTTAGAACCAGAGGGCAAAATGGAAATTGAAAGAATTCACCCTCTTGAAAAAGATCCCCAAAAGAAAACTCCTAGGAATATCATAGCCATATTCCAGAGTTCCCAGGTCAAGGAGAAAATATGACAAGCAGCCAGGAAGAAACAATTTGAGTATTGTGGAAATGCAATCAGGATAAAACAAGATCTAGAAGCTTCTACATTAAGGGATCAAAGGGCTTTGGATATGATATTCCGGAGGTCAAAGGAGCTAGGACTAAAACCAAGAATCACCTACCCAGCGAAACTGAGTATAATATTTCAGGGGAAAATATGGTCATTCAATGAAATAGAGGACTTTCAAGCATTCTTAATGAAAAAACCAGAGTTGAATAGAAAATTTGACTTTCAAATACAAGAAGCAAGAGAAGCATGAGAAGGTAAATAGGGAAAAGAAATCATAAGGAACTTATTAAAATTGAATTATTTACAGTCTTACATGGTAAAATGATAATTGTAACTCATGAGACTTTTCTCAGTATCAGGATAGTTGATGGGAATATATATGTATATATGTATAAATACATATATATATTTTTAGAGGAGGGTATATATGTGTATAAATTCATATGTGAGTGTGTGTATATATGTGTACATGTATACATAGACAGAGGGCACAGGATCAATTGAATAGGAAGGGATGATATCTAAAAAATAAAATTAAGAGATGAGAGAGGAATATAATGAGAGGAGATAGGGATAGATAAAATAGGGTAAATTACCTAATATGAAAGAGGCAAGAGACAACTGTTACAATGGAGAGAAGAATAGGAAGGCAAAAGGGAATGGGTCAACCTTACTGTCATTGAATTTAGCTTAAGGAAGGAATAACATAAACACTAAATTGGGTATCTCACCCTACAGGAGAGAAGGGGGGAAGGGGATGAGAGGGGAGATGATGTAGGGGAGGGTAGGTTGTGGGGGAGGGTAGTTAGAAGTACACACTTTTTAAAAGGGACAAGGTCAAAGTAGAAAATAGAATAAGTGGGGGGTGGGATAGGATGGAGGGAAATATAGTCATTCTTTCACAATATACTATGGAAATGTTTTGAGTAACTACACATGTACAACCTATATTGAATTGCTTTTTCTCCTGGTAGGTGTGGGTGACAAGGGAAGAAAGGAAAGAATCTAGAAATCAAAGTTTAAAAATCAAATGTTAAAATATATATTATTATTATTATTATTTTTACATGCAACTGGGAAATAAGATATACAGGCACTGAGGTATAGAAATCCATCTTGCCCTACTAGAAAGTCAGAGGAAGAATGGAGGAGGATATAAGGGAGAGAAGATTGGGGGAAGGGGTATTCAGTAGAATCGCTATTTTGAGGTGGGGGGTAGAGGAAAGATGGGGAAAAAATCTATAACTCAAAATCTTGTGAAAATGAATGTTGAAAACTAAAAGTAAATAAATTAAACAAAAACTTTTAAATTCTTACCCTAGTAGCTGAGATCTTGTGTTTATTAGAAAGAACAAGCTTAGTAGATTGCTTTTCTTCTCTATCTTGTATACTTGATCTGTACCAGGATCAATCTATATTTTTGACCAGTACAGAAGTGTTTTGAGATTACTGCTTTGTAGTATAGTTTGAGAACTGATATAGTTTAGACACTTTCATTCCCACTTTACCCCTCACTATTTTGCTGGAGATTTTTGACTTTTTCTTCCTCTGATTTTTTAATTTTTGGTTCTATAAAGTAACCTCTTAGCATTTTGGTTGGTATTACACTGAAAAAGTAAATTAATTTAAATAATATTGTTATTTTTATTATATTGCCTCATCCTAACCATGAGAAATTAATATTTTCCCATTGTTTAGACCTGTCTTTATTTTTGTAAAGAGTGCAGTTTTATTTCTATAGTCCATATATATAGACTCCCAATTTTTTAATATATTCTGTATATATTTTAATTAGAATTTCTTTCTCTTCTTTCTGGGTTTATTGATATTCCATAGGAATATTGATGATATGTATGGATTTATTTTATATCCTGTAATTTTACTGAAGTCTATTAAATGAATTTTAGTTGAAGCATCTATTAAGTACAACATCTTATCATCTAAAAAAGTGAAAAAAGTCTCTTCTTATGCTTATTACTTAAATTTCTTATCCTCATGATATCACTATTTCCACCATTTCTAGTACTATGCCAAAGAGAAATTATAATAATAGGCATCCTTGTTTCATCCCTGAATTTATTAGAAAGAATGCTAACTTACCAATATTATATCTAATGGTAACTCAGTTTTATTTATATGCTATTTATATTTTAAGGAAAGGTCTGTTTAGTATTGCATATTTTAGTATTTTTAGAACACAAATAAGTGTTGCATTTTGTCAAAAGCTATTTCTGCATTTATTGATGTCATATGATTTTTGTTAGTTTTGTCATTAATGTGACTAATTCTTCATAGTTTTACTTAATATTAAGCTAATCCTATATTCTTTGCACAAATCCAACGTACTGTATAATCTTTGTGATATTATTACTCTATTCATATTTTATTTAAAAGTTTTGTGCCAATGTCTATTAGGGATATTGGTATGTAGTTTTCTTTTCCTGTTTTGACTCTCCCTGGTTTATGTATCAAAACCATATCCTTGTCATAGAAAATATTTGGTAGTATCTCTTCTTTTGCACTTTTGGCAAACATTTTATAGAATAATTGAATTTATTATTTTTTAGAAGTTTGATAGCAGTAGCTCATAAATCCATCTGGTCCTGTCTCCACCCCCCCTCCAGAAATTCATTTATGGCTTATTTAATTTATTACTCTGAGACTAAATTGTATAAATTCTCTATTTCTTGTTCTGTTAAATTGGTTTTTTTGCAAATATTAATTTCATTTGAGTTGTTTGTTTTATTCTAAGATATCTGGTGAAAATAGTTTCTGACATCTTTTATTTCCTTTTCATTTGTTGTAAATTCTCCTTTTTCATTTTGTATACTGGAATTTGATTTTCCTTTTTCTTCTTTTTGCTAAAGTTAGCTATTTTTTTTAAATAAAAACACAGTTTTATTTATTCATTCTTTTTTGTTTTCAGTTTTGTTAATATCTTCTTTTCTATTTTGGTGTTAAATTGGGCTGTTTAATTTTTTGGTTTTCCAATATTTTTAGCCACATTTCAAATTCTCTCTCTCTCTCTCTCTCTCTCTCTCTCTCTCTCTCT
>NW_027187234.1:1366331-1376636 GCF_028583685.1 Petaurus breviceps papuanus
TCTCTCTCTCTCTCTCTCTCTCTCTCTGTCTCTCTCTGTCTCTGTCTGTCTGTCTCTGTCTCTGTCTCTGTGTCTGTCTCTGTGTCTGTCTCTGTCTGTCTGTCTGTCTGTCTGTCACTCTCTCTCTCTCTGTTATGAAAGTGTTTAGAGATGTATAATTTTTCCTAGGAATTATTTTGATTGTATTCTGAAAATTTTAGTCTGTTTCCTCATTCTTGTCATTATTTTTAATGAAATTCTCTGATTTCTATAACTTGTTCTATGACACACAAATTCTTTAAGGATTAAGTTATTTGGTTTCTAGTTGATTTCAAATGCTTTATTTTTTCTGTCCCTTTTATTTACAATAATTTTATTGTATCATGATTAATAAAGGATATATATATATCATTTTTCTACTTCTATGAACTTGTTTTTGGAATTTATATATGATCAGTTCTCTAAGGCATAATCAATTCTCTCCTTTCCTCCCTCTCCACCTCACCTCCCACTGAGAAGGCAAATAATTCAATATAGGTTATACATGTATAGTCATGTAAAGCATATCCATAGTAGTCATGTTGTAAAAGAAAATATAGACAAGAAAAAAACCTAATAAAAATAAAGTTTAAAAAAGGATGATTTAATCCGTATTCCAACACCATCAATTTTTTCTCTGGGGATGGATAGCATTTTTCAACATAAGTCCTTCAGTAAGATAGATTTCTATATCCAACTGAATGTATGTGTTATTCCCTCTTTTGACCAATTCTAATGGGAGCAAGGTTCATGTATTGCTTGCTGCTCCCCCATTTTCCTCTCTACTCTCTTCCTCCTAAGCATCTTTTATTGTGAGATAATTTTTCCCATTCTTCCTCTCCTTTTCCCTTCCCCCAGTGAATCTCTCTTATTTACCCCCTTAATTTTATTTATTTTTAATTATACCATCATAAAGAACTCACATTCATGTGCTCTTTCTCTGTAGAGTCCTTTTAACTGCCCTAATAGTGATAAAGACTTTAGAAATTTCAAGTATCATCTTCCCATATAGGAATGTAAACAGTTTAACCTTGTTGAATCTCTTATGATTTCTTTTTTATTTACCTTTTTATAATTCTCTTGAGTCTTGTATTTGAAAGTCAAATTTTCTGTCCACCAAATTTCAAATTATCCAAGATCAAGGAGAAAATATTGCAAGCAGTCAGAAGAAACAAGTCAAATACTGTGGAGCTACAGTCAGGATAACACTAGATGTAGTAACTTCCATTTTAAAAAAGGAGAGGTCTTAGAGTATGATTTTCCAGAAAGCAAAGGAGCTAGGATTACAACAAATATCAAATTAATAAGGCAAAATCACAAGAAAACTGGAAAAATAAAAAATAATTAGTAGCACCTTCTATGCTCAGGTACAAGCTAACAAACCTGAAAATATAAATGTAAAAGAATACCTTCAGAAAATCAACCCAAATAAGCATATTAAAATCAAAAGCATCACAAACTATACCTCAATAGATGTAGAAAAAAAAAACTTTGACAAAGTACAGTATGACTTATGCAAAAATTCTACAAAGTATAGGCAGGGAGGTTCCTTTTTAACATCAAAAAAACATTAAAACAAAGCAAACATAATATGCGTGTATTTATCTGCATGTATGATGTTATATATATATATATATATATATATATATATATATATATACACTTATACATATGTATATATACATGACCAAAGCAATTTCTCTCTATATAAATGGCTAAAGGATATGAATTAATAGTACTTAGAAAGAATCACAAACTATTAGCAACATTATGAACAGATACTCTGAATATATAATAATGAGAGAAAGAAATATCAAAACAACTTGAAATTTCACCTCTTACTCTAAAAATTGTCAAAGTTAAGAAGAGGGAAATAATTGCTTTGGAAATGATTGTGGAAAGATAAACACTAGTGTATTGTTAGTGGAGCTGTGAATTAATACATCACTAAAATAGTATTTTCCCAATTGCACGTAAAAACAATTTTAAACATTCATGTTTTTGAATTTTGAGTTCCAAATTCTCTACTTCCCTTCCTTTTCTATTCCCTCCCTGAGACAGTAAACAATTTTATATAGGTTATATATGTGTAGTAATGCAAAAATATTAGGCATATTGTGAAAGAAACCAGAAAAAAAATGAAAAAAAGTGAAAAATAGTAGACTTTGATCTGCATACAGAAATCATTTTCTCTGGAAGTAAATGGCATTTTTCACCATGAGTCCTTTGGAATTTTCTTGAATTATTGTATTACTGAGAATAGCTAGGTCATCCACAGATGATTATCATACAATATTGCTGTGACTGTATACAGTGTTATCCTGGTTCTTCTCATTTAATTTTGTGTCAGTTCATGTAAGTCTTTCCAAGATTTTTCCGAGATCAACTTGCTTTTCATTTATTATAGCACAATAGTATTCCATTACAATGATATACCATAACTTGCTCAGCCATTCCACAATTGATGAACCTCTCAATTTCCAATTCTTTTTTATACCAAAAAAGCTGGTATAAATATTTTTGTACAAATAGGTCCTCATTCTCTCTCTCTCTCTCTCTCTCTGTCTCTCTGTCTCTCTCTCTCTCTCTCTCTCTCTCTCTCTCTCTCTCTCTTTCTCTCTCCCTCTCTCTCTTTGTTCCCTTGTTCAGTTATAAATTCTTGCCTTCTCCTTATATCTGACAGATAAACTATTCCATGCTCCTCTAATTTGCTTATAATATCACCTTTTATATTTAAAGCATGTACCCATTTTGACCTTATCTTGGTAAGGTCTATATGCTGTACCTAGTTTATGCCATTATGTTTTTTTAGCTATTCCAGCAGTTTTTGGGAAATGGTGAATTTTTGCCCCCAAAGCTTGGATCTTTGCATTTATCAAATACTAGATTACTATGGTCATTTTCTACTGTATATTGTATATTCAACCTGGTCCATTGATCCACCACTATGTCTACCAGTAACAGATTGTTTTTGATGATTACTACTTTATAATGCAGTTTGAGATCTGATATGGAAGCCTTTGTTCACATTTTTAGTAATTCCCTTGCTATTCTTGACCTTTTGCTCTTCAGGCAAATTCTGTTATTTTTTTCTAGCTGTATAAAATAATATTTTGGCAGTTTTGTTGCTATGGTACTGAATAAGTTAATTGTCCTTTTCATTATAATGGCTTGGCCTACCCATGAGCAATTGATATTTTTCCAGTCGTTTAGATCTGATTTTATTTATGTGAAGTGTTTTATAATTGAATTCATATAGTTCCCGGGTGCGTCTTTGCTTGTAGACTCCCAAGTATTTTATACTGTCTACCATTATGATAAATGGAATTTCTCTTTCTATGTCTTCCTGCTGGATTTTGTTGGTAATATATAAAAATGGTAATGATTTACATGGGCTTATTTTGTATCTTGCCACTTTGCTAATGTTGTTGATTTTTTCAACTAGTTTTATAGTTGATTCTTTAAGTATGCTATCATATTATCTCCAAAGAATGATAGATTTGTTTCCTTATTACATATTTTAATTCCTTCAATTTCATTTTCTTCTCTAATTATTATACATTTAATTTCTTATATAATATTGAATAATTGTGGTAAAAGACATGCTTGTTTTGTTGATCTTTTTGGAAAGGCTTCTGGCTTATCCCAATTACAAATAATGTTTGCTGATATGTTTAGATAAATGTTATTTGTCATTTAAAGGAAAGCTTCATTTATTCATATTTTCTACAGTGTGCTTTTTTTTTTTTGCTTTTTGGAGAGGGGAGGGGAGGGCAATCAGGGTCAAGTGACTTGACCAAGGTCATATGGCTAGTTTTGTGTTAAGTGTCTGAGGCCAGATTTGAATTCAGGTCCTCGTGACTCCAGGGCCAGTGCTCTCTTCACTGTGCTACCTAGCTACCCCCTCTATAGTGTTTTTAAGAGGAATGGGCATTGTATTTTGTCAAAAGCTTTTTTTATATCTATTGAGGCAATCATATGATTTGTATTGATTTTGTTATTGATATGATAAATTATACTGATAGTTTTCTTAGTGGTGAGCCAGCACTGCATTACTGGTATAAATCCCACTTGGTCATAGCATATGATTCTTGTGATACATTCCTGTAATCTCTTTGCTAGTATTTTTTTTTAATTTTTGCCTCAATTTTTCATAAGGAAATTGGTCTGTAGTTTTCTTTCTCGGTTTTTGCTTTTCCTTGTTTAGGTATCAACACCATAATTGTCTTAAGAATTTGGTAGAATTCCTTCTTTGCCTATTTTCCCGAATAGTTTATATAGTATTGGAATTAATTGTTCCAGTTGGTAGAATTCACCAGTGAATCCATTTAGTCCTGGGGATTTTTTCTTAGTTGTTCAATTTCCCCCCCTAAAATGGGGCTGTTTAAGTATTCTATTTTCTCTTATGGTAGAATTCACCAGTGAATCCATTTAGTCCTGGGGATTTTTTCTTAGTTGTTCAATTTCCCCCACTAAAATGGGGTTGTTTAAGTATTCTATTTTCTCTTATGTTATTCTGGGCAACTTATAAATTTTTTTCTTTTTGCTTTTTGGAGGGCAATTGGGATTAAGTGACTTGCCCAATGTCACACAGCTAGTTTGTGTGTGTGTGTGTGTGGTAAGTGTCTGAGGCTGGATTTGAACTCAGGTCCTCCTGAGCCCAGGGCCGGTGCTTTATTCACTGTGCCACCTAGCCACCCTGGCAACTTATATTTTTGTAAATATTTAACTTAGATTGTCATCTTTGCATATAATTAGGCAAAATCATTCTTAATAATTGCTTCAATTTCTTCTTCCTTTGTGATGAATTCACCCTGTTCACTTTTGGTACTGATAATTTGGCTTATTTTATTAGTTGTTTTTTAAAAATAAAACCAGCTCCTTTTTTATTTTTTACATTTGTTTTCTTACTTAAAATTTTATTAATATCTCCTTTGACTTTCAGAATTTCAAAATTACTTATTTGGGGGTTTTTAATTTTTCTAGTTTTTTTAGTTGAATGAACAATTTATTGATCTCTTCTTTCTCTGCTTTATTGAAAGCATTTAGAGATATAAATCCCCCCTAAGTACTGCTTCAATTGGATTTAATAAATTTTGGTATGCTCTCATTGTTTTTATTCTCTTTATTGAAATTATTGATTATTTCTATGATTTATTCTTTAACCCACTCATTTTTTTTTTAGGATTAGATTATTTAGTTTGCAATTCATTTTTAATCTATTTTTCTACTACCCTTTATTGATACAATGATTTTTATTGCATTATGGTCTGAAAAGTACAGTTAATATTTCTACATTTCTGCATTTGGTTGTGAGGTTTTTATACCCTAATGCATGGTAAATTTTTGTGTAGGTGCCATGTACCACTGAGAAAAAGATATATTTCCATTCCATTTTCTCCAGGAGTCTGTAATTTCTAACTTTTCCAAAATCCTGTTTACCTCCTTACCTTCTTTCTTCTTTATTTTTTGTTTAGATTTGCCTAGTTCTAAGAGGAGAAAGTTAATGTTGCCTCTAATAAGAGTTTTACTCTCTATTTTCTCCTTTAAAACTTTGGATGCTATAGCATTTGGTGCACATATAGTTAGCATTTATAGTCTATGATATCTTGTAGTGAGATGTAATTTCCCTCCTAATCTTTTTTAGATCAATTTTTGTTTTTGCTTTGTCTGAGATCATGATTTCTACCCCTCCTTTTAAAAATTCAACTGAGGCATAACAGATCATGCTCCAGTCCCTTACCTTTACTCTGTGCATGTTTCTCTGCTTCAAGTATGTTTATTCTCAACCATACATTGTAGAATTATGATTTTTAATCAATTCTGATATCTGCTTCTATTTTATGGATGAGTTCATTCCATTCACATTCACAGTTATGATTATTAACTGTATTTCCGTACACCTTATTCCCCCCCGCTAATCCTTTTCTCCCTCTCTCTTTCCCTCTCCTATCTGTCTCTGTGTCTCTCTCTCTATCTCTCCTTTCATACTTTCTTTCCTCACAAGTGATTTGCTTCTGACCAATGCATCTCCGAATCTGTCCTCCCTTCTATCAATTCCTCCCTCATCTTATGCCTTAAATCTCTTACTTCCCTATAGGGTAAGATCAATTTCTATACTCAATTGAGTGTGTATGTTATTCTCTCTTTGAGTCAGTTCTGATGAGAGTAAGGTACAAATGTTGTCTGCCATCACCCCTATTTCCCTATTTTCTCTGTAATAATTCTTTCATGCCTCTTTTATGTGAAATAATTTACCCTATTCTATCTCTCACTCCCCCCTTCTCCCAGTGCATTTTACTTACCCATTAATTTTGTCTTTTAGTATTTTTTTTTGTTTGGACATTATCCCATCATATTAAATTCACACCTGTACCCTCTGTTTATGATATCCATTCTAACTGCCCTAATAGTAATAAAGTTCTTAAGAATTGCAAGTATCATCTTCCCATGGAGGAATGAAACAGTTTAACCTTATTGAATCCTTTATGTTTTCTCTTTCCTCTTCTCTTGAGTCTTGTATTTAAAAATCAAATTTCCTATTAAGCTCTGGTCTTTTCATTAGGAATATTTGAAAGGCCTATATTTCATTAAATATCCATTTTTCTTTTAAGGATTTACAGTTTTGCTGTGTAGCTTATTCTTGGTTGTAATCCTACCTTCTTTGACTTTCAGAATATCATATTCCAAGTCTTGTAACCCTTTAACATGGAAGTTGCTAAACCTTCTGTGATCCTGACTATGGCTCCATGATATTTGAATTACATTTTTTCCTGGCCATTTGAAGTATTTTCTCTTTGACATGGGAGATCTGGAATTTGCTATAATATTCTTGGAAATTTTCATTTGGGATCTCTTTCAGTTGATGATTAATGAATTCTCTCAATTTCTATTTTTTTCCTCTTGTTCTAGGATATCAGGGAAATTTCCCTTGATAATTTCTTAAAAGAGGATCTCTGTGCTTTTTTTTTCATCATGGCTTTCAGATAGTTCAATAATTCTTAAATAATTTCTCCTTGATCTATTTTCTAGGTTTGTTGTTTTCCACTGAGATATTTCACATTTTCTTCTATTTTTAATTTTGTTTTATTGTTTCTCAGTTTCTCATGGAGTCATTAGTTTCCATTTGCTAAATTCTAAATTTTAAGGAATTATTTTCTTCATCAAGCTTTTGTACCCCTTTTTCCATTTGGTCAATTCTGTATTTTAAGAAGTTCTTTTCTTCAGTGAATTTGTGTACATCTTTTCTCATTTTTTTGTTGCTTCCTTTGCCAAACTTTGTTTTTTTCATTATTCTTTTGCATCACTCTCATTTCTTTCCCCAAATTTTCTTCTACCTTTCTTATTTGATTTTTAAAATTCTTTTTGATCTCTTCTGGGAGTTCTTTTGGGTCCTGACACAAATTCCCATTTTGCTTTGAGGCTTCACATGTAGCCGTTTTGACATTGCTGTCCTCTTCTGAGTTAATGTTTGATCTTCCCTGTCACCATAATAACTTTCTATAGTCAAGTTCCTTTTTTTTTTTTCTTTTGGACATTTTTCTAGTCTACTTCTTGACTTATAATTTTATGTGAAAATTGTGATCTGCTCCTGCAGTGGAGAGAGCACTGTTCTAAGCTTCAGCTTTTTTTACACTGCTGTTTTTTCTTTCTTTTTTTTTTGAGGGGGGAAGGCAAGGCAATTGAGGTTAAGTGGCTTGCCCAAAGTCACACAGCTAGTAAATGTGTCATGTGTCTGAGGCCAGATTTGAACTCGGGTTCTCCCAACTCCAGGGCCAGTGCTCTATTCACTGTGCCACCTAGCTGCCCCATATATTGCTGTTTTCAAAATTAATTCTGGAGACCTGTAAGCTTTCAGTTCTTCCAAGGTGGTATGATCTAAGGAAAGGTATGATCACTCTTTTGCTGGCTTGTTCTCTAGTCTCTGAGTGACCAGAATCATTCTTTTCTGCCCTGGACTTGGAACCAAGAACCCCTCTGTCCTGTGACCACACACTTTAGTGTTCTAGTGTTCCTCCTCACCCTTAGTGTGACCTAGGTCTGTGAACCAGACCCTCATTTGAACAACGTAACAAAGTCCTGAAACCAATGCCAGCAAAGTGTCCCATGTAAACTCCTTCTGACTTGTCCTGTTACTCTACCATCTGGGAGTGGAGAGCTCAGGGAGCTGCTGCTGCTGTATCAGTTGCCCCCAAGGCTTCTACTGTTTTGCTGGGGTGGGGACTGCTGCTGGTTTGCCCAGGATTTCCATGCTAGATTTCTCTCTGCTTTAACCTCAGGAGATAGACCTTTCCTGTAGACCTTCTAGGTTGTTTTGGGCTGGAAAATCATTCCACTCCCATCCTCTTGTTGGTTCTGCCACTGCAGAATTCATTTTGAGAAGTTATTTTGAAGTTGTTTGGAAGGGAATTTGGAAGAACTAAGGGAAGTTCCTGCCTTACTCTACCATCTTGTTAAGAAGCAATTTGAAATCATGCAAATAAAGTGACAAAATGTCCATACTCTTTGACCCAGAGATTCTCAAACTAGGTTTATACCTCTAGGAGATCATTTATAAGAAAAAAAAGTTCCTATATACTCTTGAACATACGTGTCAGAGAGATAAAGATAAAAAATGTTCTATATAGCAAAAGTGCTTATAGTAGCAGTTTTTGTAGTAGTAAAGATCTGTAAATAAAGATATCCATAGATTAAGGAATGACTAAACAATTGTGGTGCATAGATACAACATTTTTTTTCCTCTAAGATAAAATAAATTTGATGACTAAAGATCATCACAATACAGAGAAGCATGGAAAGGTCTATATGAACTGCTGCCAAGTGAAGTAAGCAGAGCCAAGAAAATAATCTATAAAATGATTATAGCAATTAAAATGGAAAGAACAACCATCACAAAACATTCAAAAGTGAAAGCTACAAAATTGCAATAACAACAACATGGCCCCAAAGAAGAGATATAAGGAAATACCCCCACAATCCTTCTTTGCTGAATTAGGAGGTTCACTAGTATATAACATTTCATATATATTGAGACTTTTTAATGTATTCAGCAATTTTGCTTTCCCTTCTTCTTCTTTATCAATTTTTCTTGACTTTAAAAAATATTCTTTGATACATGTGATAATTCTTTTAAATGAGGAGGGCAGTGGATCCTGGGACAAACTTTGGCAATGTAAAAGTAAAAGATCAATAAAATATATTTATTTTCAAAAGGAAAATGAAAATTAATATTTCTAGAAAAAGGTATAAATGTTGGTTGTAGAATGTAGGAGGCAGAAGGATTTTGAATCACACATCTGAGTGGTAGAAACAATTGTAAATAATATAAGTGTCTGAGAAATGTACGAACTATTTGTGGTAAACAAATATAATGGAATATTACTATAAGAATGAAAATTTGAGGAATTCAGAGAAATATGGGAAGATTTGTATGAATGATATAATGTGAAATAAGTAAAATCATCAGAACAATACATACAATGACTATAACAATGTAAAAAAATCACTAAAATGAAGCCATAATCTATGGGATTGCAGTGACCAATCTTGGCCCTGAAGAAAAGAGATGCACTTCCATTTTTACCTCTAGAGAGGTAGGGAATTGGGGTTTTAAAAGTAGGTTTTGTTGCTACTGTTTTTATTGGTTGTGCTGAAATGATTTTCTTTAGTATATGGAAAGGTTCACTTCATGGGTTGGAGGAATGCTCTATGCACAATTAATTTTAATGTAACTAATGTAATTAATGTAGCTCAAAATACATCAATAAAACATCAGAAAGTTGAGGTGACTGGATGAACTCCCAGAGATCTGGTAAGGTCCCTCTTCCTACTTCTCTTCTGGGAAGGGGGGTATGTGTCTTCATCATTTCACAAATAGATTCAGAATACCTCATGCATGAGGAAAATAATTTATTTGACACTTACAGGAAAGTTTCCCCCCCGAAATTCTCCCCAAGACAAAGTAAAGATGGAGGCTGAATCTCCTTGAGAATTGCAGACATTTTGGTTATCCATATTAATTATTCTTTGCAGGATAAAGGTAGGATTCCAACAAGACAAATATGCTGCAACCTGAGAATTCATGTGGAGCAGTGACAAGAACATGATTACAGAATTTATTCATAGGCACATATAAGGAACAAGGAGTGAATGGTAATTAAAGTCTTAGTCTACTTAGTCTGCTAAGTAGAACCTATGTAAGAAAGTCACATTTTGGAGTTAACTCTGGTCTATGAGAAGGAAAAGAGAGAGAGAGAGAGAGAGAGAGAGAGAGAGAGAGAGAGAGAG
>NW_027187234.1:1377036-1404319 GCF_028583685.1 Petaurus breviceps papuanus
AGAGAGAGAGAGAGAGAGAGAGAGAGAGAGACAGAGAGAGAGAGAGACAGAGACAGAGACAGAGACAGAGAGAGACAGAGAGAGAGATTTTAGAGATTTAGCAGATATCTGAGATGGAAGTTATAAGCCAAGGAAGGGGCCATGAAAAGGGAAGGAGCATTAAAACATAGTTGATGGAAAAAAATAGTAAAATTGCCTTAAATAGAAAGGGAATGTCAACCACCCTCAGGCCCCCACTTTAAACATCTGCTTTGTAGGATATTGTATTTCTGTATAAAGAAGGGGAATCCAAACATTGTTTACAGTCTATCAGTTGGTGTGACTTAGTATGTTCTTCCTATTCTTATTCACACCTGTCTCTAAGTTATATGATTAGATTTTAAGGCACTGAGCTCCAGTTTTCTAAAAATCATAACTCCTAAGAAATAATCTCAAGGATAAAATATCACAGACCTGCATGTCAGGGTGGGCTCTCTCACTGTTCAAGCTCCTGGCACTGATCTGTGGAGACAAATCAATACACCAATGATTTTCAAACATGAAGCCTTCTTAGCCCCTTTTTGTCACCACTCCCAGAAGAAAAAGAAATAACTCAAGGACAAATGGGATCCAAGGTAGGGTTATTTCTGTCCTATGAAATTCTCCTTCTAGTCACAAATTTAGAAGAAGACAGAGATAAAAAGGACTTACCAGCTTCAGATACATCTAAAATATTTTCTCTCTTAAGTCCCGCATTTATACAAATTTCCTCAAATTTCTCCTTTATATCATCACTCAGGTCTGGAGTACGACCTGTATAATAATAAAAAAAATTATAATAGCAATAACAATAATAGCTAGAATTTACATATCACTTTCAGTTTTGCTCACTGCTTTACGTATAAAGCCCCTCTTTGTGTCTCTAGAGAAAATGAACTTCAATACAGACTTCTGGTTAAGTCTAGTTTAAAGAGAGTAGGTAATTTCTGAGGTTAAGTGATGCCAGTTTGCCAGGTGCTGATGAGAAAGCGGAGGGTGGAGGAGGGGAGGAAATGGAGAAGAGAGAACTTCATTAGGTCCCAGTAGTCTCAATAGCCAAGGGAATGGTAAAATTATATCCCAACACATAACTCCTTAAACAGGATACTGAGCCAGATAAAGCTTCAATTGTTCAGATTATATTTAGTTTGGGAGAGCAGTACACTTCACTTGAAACTGGCTGGGCACTGGCGTTTGTTCACATCTGCATTCCCAGGTCTCTCTCCCCTCTTCAAAGCTCCCACCTTCCTGAGCGTTAGTTATCCCACCCCTTCTGTTAGTGCAGCTTCAACCTTCCCATCATCCTTTAGCTCCTCCTTCTAAGATTCCCTTGTAGAAAAGGGATAATACATACATGATCTCATTTTATCTTCAAATGAGATGAGAATGACTGCTGCTTCTTTCTTTTATGACAGTATGTCATAAAAGGGTGTCAGGGGATGCTGGCTGGATGACATAGGGAAGGAGCTCTGGATGACTCAACTGACAACTTTGGAGATAGTAGCTCCCGTGTAGCCCGGGATTAAATATGGCATTTCATATTCAGTCAGAAAGTCAGAAAGGAGGAGAGACAATCACTTAATGGTTAGTAATCTATCAGTCAGTATGCAAGCACATATATGTCAGGCATTTTACTAGGTGCAGGGAAAATGACCAAAAAAATAAACCCCTGATCTCAAGGAGATTATATTCTATTGGGAAGAATATACTCTTTTCACATGAGTAAATATGAGATATAACATAAATGTATATACAGACATAAATACAATCTATACAAAATACATAAAATCAGTGCAAAATAATTTCAATGGAGGGCAAGGGAAAACTAACTAGAGCAATTATAAATGATCTCTTAAAGGATTTAGCCATTGAGTTGAGCCTTGAATGGAGTTAGGGGCTCCAAGAGATTGAGGTGAGGAGGGATAGTAAGGTAAGTTTGCAGAATAGATTGTGCTACATCACAGATATGAAAGATGGCTATCATGTTTGGGGAGCAGCAAGTAGTCCAGTTTGGTCAGAACACAGAGTCTTTGAATAAGCATATGATATGTTGTTATCAGACCAGAGAGATAGACTAGGGCCAGCTTATGAGGGAATTAAATGCCACACAAAAGAGTTTGTATTTTTTAAAAATTTAATTTAATTTATTTTTTGCTTTTTGGAGGGGGAAGGTAGGTCAATTTGGGTTAAGTGACTTGCCCAAGGTCACATGGCTAGTTTTTTTGTGTTAACGTGTTAAGTATCTGAGGCCGGATTTGAACTCAGGTCCTCCTGACTCCAGGGCTGGTGCTCTATTTACTGTGCCACCTAGCCATCCCTAGTTTGTATTTTCTACTAAAAGTAATAGCAAGCATATTTTTATTGTACTATGTTATGTTTTATTCATAAATTAAAAATAAAATAGAAAAAGAAGAATAGGGTGATCAGACCTGTGTTTTAAGAGTTCAATTTGGCAGCTGTGGGGAGAATTGATTGAAAAAGGAAGAGGTTGGTTATAGGAAGAACAATTAGTATTACAGATGATTGTAATACTCTACATGGCAAATGATGAACACCTGAACTAAGGTGATTGTGGCAAAAGGCAAGGAGGGAATAGATGATAGAAATGCTGTGAAGGTAGAAATGACAAGCTTCAGCAATTGATTGCATATGTGTGATGAGTAAAAGTCAAATCAGTCATGTGACCATCAAGGTAGCAGATGAGTCACTTTCTCAAAACACCTTCAGCCTTCCAATCTCCCTATACACTCCAAAAAAGGGGCAATGTGACAAATGGAGAGTAATTGAAGCTAAATCAACACGAGAAGACAGAATCAGGGACAAGATAAAATCTTTTATGAATTAACCCTAGAGAAACCTAATACTGAGTGCCCACTCAATGTCTCTCCCCTACCTTTATTTGGAAGAACAGCACAAGCAGACTTGGAGGCTTGTATGGAGCCTGTGCTGGGATGCCCTGCTGCTGCAGAGATCCTGCCAAATCCTCATTATCTCAAACAAAAAATGTCTCAATCCTGCCTTCAAGGCTGAGCTCAAATGGGACCATCTCCATGACGCATCAGCTCATTATAAGTGACCCCTTCCTCCTCTGACCTACCACATGTTTTGTCCATCTCTCTTCTGCAGTTTCACATTTTGCCTTGTACTGTGGGAATTTGTATATATTTTACTTCCAATCTTAGATTATAAACCTCCTGAGGGATTATCTTTGTCTCCATCATATTTAGCACAGTGCTGTGGACAGTAGCAAATGTACATATACAGAAACATATACACACATACAAATAAATGTATATATTGTGTGTGTGTGTATACTTGTTGCCTATACTTTCTTATCTCCTGGTCATTCTCCTACTCATTTGTCATATACACATACTATAAATAAGATATGTATACATTTATATATTTAATGATAATTTTTATCATTTATCATATCATATCATCTCACTTTATCATATCATAAAGTGAGATTTCTGATAAATAACCCATATATCTATCTTGATCCTTCTCTGGGTAGTGTGAAAGTATTCCTGAAGAAGGATATGCGCCATATTGTTCATTCGCTCATTAATTCATTCAGCACACATTTATTAATGACTTACTATGTGCCAAGCAGTGCTAGGCCCTAGGCATATAATGACAAGTTGAAACAGTCCCAACCTTTCAAGGGGTTTACTTTCTGATGAAGAAGGTTCAGAGCTATCTTCAGAAGTAGCTGAAAGGATCCACTGATGACTAATTTGCTGTTCTGAGAAGCATTTTTTCTGACCTGGACATTGCACATGACAATAGACACATTTTATCCCCAGGTCTACAGGCCTCTTTTCTTCCTTTACTCTTCCCTTATGAAAAGGAGGGGAACAGTGTTAGGGCAAAGTCATGGGATTCATACCAAAGAGTTCTCCCCAAAGTGTCACTTCCTTGTTGTTGTAGTTATACAAGATAAATATGACATATTCATCCTCCTTGAAACTTTGAAGGTAGAGATCATTACTTCCTGAATCTGTGAAGCAAGCAGAAGTCAGGGTAAGAATTTCTGATTCTATAGAAACATGGGCAAAGATTTGAGGTCTGTTAGTAATTTAATGTCATACAAATGCCTTTCCCAAGGGTTTCTGGAAACCTGAGTCCTATCATAACCTCTGAGATGCCATCTAAACTGCTACTCTGTTCACGAAACTGTCTCTGTGCTCATCCTGATCCTTTCCAGATTCACAGAATTTTTGTTAGAGATGGAAGGAAGGTCATCTAGTCCAACCACCTCCCTTTATAGTTAGAGAAATTGAGGCCTAGAGAGGGGAAGGGGCTTTCTCAAGCTTACATAATTAGTTTTCATTTTACTTTCATCAGGACTGATCGGACCTCTGCAAGGAGGAACTAAGAGAGTTGAAGGATCTGATCTCTGCTTTGCACAGAATAATCATACAGGAATTGAGGCAGGGTGATGAGAGGTGTGAGATGTCTCTCCTCTATCCCAAAAGGCAGTGGTTTGTATAGTCTCTGAACCCTAGACACTTCTTTGCTAATTAATAGGTCCATTAATTAATTTCAATGCACACAGCTGAAAGACCTTGAGATTCTCATTTATACTTACATTTCACCTTCATCTGGCCATCTTTCTCTGCTGGGTCAGCAGACACAGAAAATTGAGTGCATTTTCCATTTTCTCTGAAAATAAATATTAGAATGTGAATAACATTTAAATTCACATAGGGAATCTTATAGTAAATTTTGACAGTTATTCCATATTTCTTCCTTGTTTATTCATTATCTCAATTTTACTTCCCCGAATTTACTGTTTATAGTCCTTACAGTAATATTTATTATACAAAGATTACTCAAAGATTGAACTAGATTCTCCATTTAAAAATTATTGAATACATTTTTATTACATTCTAATTCTTTGAAAATGTGTGATCTGTATATGGCGTAAATGATGACAATTAACTAACCAAAATAATCAACTAGATAGGGCATTTCTTTCTCTGCTTATTCTGCATAAAGAGATCCTGGGATATTAAATTTACTTATGGAAAGAGTAATAAGCCTGGTAGCAAATGATTGAGTTTGAATTTTGGCTTTGCCCCTTACAAACTGCATGCCATTGGACAAGTCATTTAACCTATATGAGTTTCAAAATTCTCATCTATAAAATGGAGAAGGTAATACTTACACTGCCTATCTTCCTTCATTTCCCATCAACTGCATTTTTGATTCGACTCCAGCATGATTATTGCCCCATGAGTATTTCTCCTTCTCCTCCCCTATTTTTAGTATCCTTTGGTATGTTGTCCTCCCCATTAGATTATAAGTTCTTTTCTTTTATTTGTATCCCTACCCCTTAACTCACTTCCTGGAACATTTTTGCTGTTCAATAGTTTCAGTCGTATCCTATTCTCCATGACCCCATTTGGGGTTTTCTTGGCAAAGATACCAGAGAGGGTCATTTCACAGAGGAGGAAACTGAGGCAAATAGGGTTAAGTAACTTGCCCTGGGTCACATAGCTAGTAAGAGTCTGAGGCTACATTTGAACTCATGTTTTCCTGCCTCCGGGCCCTGTACTCTATCCATTGTGCCACCTGGTTGCCCCTTCCTGGAACATGGCAGGTGTTTAATATATGTTTATTGTATTATGTTGCCTTGTCTTGTCTTGTCTTGTTCCCACATCATAGAGTAGTTATGGAAAAAGTACTCTGTAAACTTGAAAGCATTATATAAAAATAAAATGTTACTATTGTCTTATTTTATCTTCACAGCATCCAAAGAAAGATGTATAGAACAGATAATATTGGCCTAATTTATAGATACACCGAAGACAGACAGATTAGAGTCACACAGCTAGTTAGTGTGAGAACAGGGCCGAGAGCCCATTCTAGAGTTTTCTTCATTATGATTCCCTTACTGGCGATTTGTCTGGAATTAATAGTCTATGAAAACTGATTCATTCCCACCTTTTTTGATATGGTTAAAGCCTGCTGAGCATTTCAGGCCTCTTTAAAGAAAGGTTTATATGCCTAGAATGTTTATATCCTCCAGTACTTGTAGCCAATGTCACTAGTGCATCAGAGTGACATGTGTGCCAGCTTCTGCCCCCTCTTTCTCAGTCTTCTTTCTAGCCTCTTAGCAGAGCCACCTTCAGGACCCCAAACTACTTTTAAGTGATGATTGGTCTTTGAGCAGTGACCCAGGCAAGGTTGAGAGAGAATGAAAGATGCAATCCAGAAGGGTGTGTAAAAAATGTGAGCCTATATATAGTATTTTATAGTCAGTGTTATTTCTCACCCTTGCATACATTGCCAAAGTCTGTGTTGCGTATTAGTGTGTTTTCCCTTCCAAAGTGGTCCTAGGTGTTCATAAGTCCAACCACAGCATGAAAACTTCATTAATTACTAGTTCCTAGAAACCATGTCAAGTCTGTGTGAGATGAGGGACCCCAGAGCAGTGACTCAGGTTAGGTCTCCACATTTACTAGTTAACAAGGTGATATTTACCTTTTAAAGAAGATTGCATGCAGGTTACCATTCTCCACAATGAGTTTTTGGACAAAAATTCTCAAGGGACCTCCTTCTTCAATCTTAGCTGTAACATTTGAGGCCAATGCAATAGTATACCAGGTTCCTGAGAGCTGTGGAAAAAGATCTGGGTAAGCATTGAAGAAAGGGAAATGCCCTACTCAGAGGATCATGAGATTCTGGAACTAGATGGCATTTTGGTCTAAATCTCACAAATGACAGATAAGGAAACTGAACCTTCAAAGGTAAAATGGGTTCCTTCCCCAACCCTGCCTAGTGTATACGTTAGCAGCACACTAGAGAAGGAAAAGAATTAGACTAAGAATTAGAAGTTGGCACTTGTCCTGGCTTTCACATTAGCCACCCATACGACCTTGGGCATGTTCCTTTATACACTGAAAAGGTTTTCAATACATCAGTTTTCTCACCTAGCAATGGGAATAGTCATATTTGTACTGTGCGTTTTGTGAAGTTATTCTGAAAATAACATAACTTTCCCTATCCTGGCTCTATCTTGCCTTTAGAACTAATCGACTAATTCTGTTGAAATAATTTGGGAGCAGAGTGGAGGTAGGGGTTGCCACAGAACAGGGATGTTTGTTCTACAATTTAACAGTTTTGTATCACTTATGCAAGTCCCTTCTCTGCCTCTAATCTCTGGGAAGGCACTATGGGTTTCTGTTCATTTCTTTTCTTTCTAGATCACTCCCTAAGCCATGGCAGAATCCAGGTGTCATACAATCCCAGAATATGACAGGTAGAAAACCCCAAAGCTACCATTTGAATCCTATACATATAGTTGGTTTAAATGGCAGATCACTGAAAGAAAATCTGCAAACTCCATGCCTTGAAGTGTTAGAGTGAAAGGTTCTCCTATGGATTTTACTGATAACTCTTTTAATAGTCAGAAGCAAGGAGAATGGGTTCAATCTTTTCAGGTGAAGTGAAGTTAGCCATTTAAAAGAAGTGCATCATAGGATCACAGGATTTTAGTCCTAGAAGACCCTTAGAGATAATCGAATGCAGCTTCTATATTTGACCTACTAGGTGAAGGCTTTCTTATACTTTCCTGTTTTTTTTTGCCTTTTAGGAGGGCAATTGGGGTTAAGTAACTTGCCCAAGGTTACACGGCTAGTTTTTTTGTGTGGGTGTTAAGTGTCTGAAGCTGGAACCGAACTCAGGTCCTCCTGACTCTGGGGCCGGTGCTTTACTCACTGCGCTACCTACCCGCCCCCCACCCCCCCCTTTACTTTCCTCTTCTTAATAGCTATTAGTTCCCCTTACCACAAATTGCCTTCAATATGTTTTATGTAATGGCAGTGTGGTGCAGTGGATAGCAAGCCAGTTTCAAAGCCAAGAAAATCTGGATGCTAGTCTCTCTTTTGTCACATAAGGGCTGTATGGTGCCCTTGACATTTTTAACCTCTTAGTGATACAGGCAAGTCCCTAAGAGTATAAATGGGCAGAGAAGGTGTGGGATTGGTAGAGGAAGTTTCTTCACCCAGGAACTCTCTGTCAGTGAAGTCATAAGTCCCTATATATTACATAGATTTATAGAGGTATAAGATATCTCCACTAATAAAATGAATTTCCCATTAAGGGAAAAAAGGCTATTTCATTTCTGTCTGTATCTCCAACACCAAGCACAGTACCTGGCTCACAATCAATGCAGAGCATTAATAAGTACCTTTTGATTGATTGATAGGAGTTATCCTATTGGATTAGGCCGGAAAGATTAAAACAGTTGGAGAATTTTTCATTCTGGCTATTTTAAAAGATGACATATGTCAGTCATAGATATATACACACATCTAAACATCACTTCAGATTTTTGGTTGAGTTTGAATTTTTCAGGCCATACAACTTTAAGAAGCCATATCCTTTCCATCTTGTCCCAAGCTCACTCTTTGTCCTGTTCTCCAGAAATAGCTTCTGTTTTTCTTGTATGCTACCCTTCGAACCTCTCCCAGACCACCACATCTGACTGCCTTTGCCCACCTTTTCTCGCTTACATCTGGCTGGTGTTCCTCAGAGCAGCTAGGGTGAGCATGGAAGCCACAAACCAGGGCCAGGCCAAGATTCAGCAGCAGAAGCTTCATCTCCTCTGTATTTGTCTCTGTGGCTTCAGTAGCAGCTAGGACTATGAAAATGATTCCAATAAATGCTCTGGGCTCTCAGGTCAGCAGCCTTTATACTTTTTCATGGGGCCAGGCTCATGATGAGATGGCCTCACATGGCGTCCCCCAGGTGCACTAAAGAATACTTTATGCGAAGAGTCTCTAGCCAATGCTTATCCACTAGTTAAGCATTTCAAGGACGCTGGCTCCCATGTACTTTTTGACAATGGATATTTTGCATTTCTGAAATGTTAAGTTCCAAGAAGAATTAGTGTTACTTTGGCTCAACTTTTTGCAATCAGATCTAGAGCTAGCCTGAGACCAGGGAGTCTAAATTTCTATTTTCTCCCTGTGGCAACTCCAAATTAACATCTACTTACTGAACACCTAAGGTACACAGAATCCTCTGTATGCTAGGCAACGTGGGAGAATTGTCCATGACAAAGAAAACAGGATCACCTCTATGAGGAATCTTACAGTACAGTTGTGGGGATCCAACAAGCATTCATTAAGTACCTACTGTATACAAAGCACCATTCTAAGAACTAGGCAAAATTAAATATTTATATAGAATTTTATCTCTGTCCTTCTGAAGATTGCAGTCTAATAAAATAATCCCTCTTAAGTGCATTTTTTTTTCTGTATTTGTGATTTCAGGGGTTTATGGAACTCTCAGAGAGGGAATTTTCTCTTCCATGCCCTAGCCTAAACTGCTCTGCAATTTATAATCTCAGAGAGTTGACTTGGACACTGAGAGGCTAAGTAATGTCCATATTCACTTAGCCAGTATGTGTAAGAGTAGAATTTGAATCCAGAGCTCCCCAAGATAACAGGTATGAAAAAAAGTGCTCTATGAGACCTAGGGAGGAAGTGGGGATCAGGGTAGATCGGGAGCAAGTAACCTTTGAGTTTGGCTTTTAAGGACAGGGAGGAACTCAATGTGTGGAGACAGACAAGAAGAGCTTGATAGGCACGGGAAGCCTTGAGAGCAGAGGCACACATCTGGACAGCAGGGGTCGCGTTAGGAAGAAGAGGAGTTTGGTTTTGCTGGAGCATAGAACACTTTTGGAGGAAAGCAGGTGTCAGGCTGTCAAAGCAGGTTCAATAAGCAGAGCAGATACCAAGGTGTGTGTGTGGAGGGTCCACGAGGTAAGTAATCCCATTTAGTCTGGAGAATGAAGGAAAGCAAGAGTGATGTGCAAACACATCTTCAGTGTTGTTTTAATAGATAAAACCAAATCAATTTTTGACTCTAAACAACACCATCACAATATTAGCTGATCACATATCTGATGTGTTTTAAGACTCAAAGTGCTTTCCTCACCAAACCAAACCAAACCAAACCAAACCAAACCAAAAAACAAACAAACCCCCAAATTGATTTACATAGTGCAAGATTTATCATCCTCATTTTATAGTTTAGGAAACTGAGGCTCAGAGAGGGAAGCTGACTTCACAGGGGTCACACAGAGAATAAGCCTTAGTGCTTTTCCCATTCTTTTGGGGACTATGGTCTTGCCTCACCTAGTTAGTCCATCAATAAACATTTAAGTGCCTACTGTGTGCCAGGCACTGTGCTAAGCACTGGGGATCCAAATAAAGGCAAAATAAAACCTCTGTACCTCAGAGTTGAATGGTAGAAAGAACACTAGAGCAGTGAACCTCTCTTCTGGTTCCAGCTGTGCTGCTAACTGGCTGGGTGACCATAGGAAATCTCTGAGCCTCAATGCTTTCTTCTGGAAAATGAGGATAATAATTTCCATCTTGCTTACTTCAAAAGACTGAAGTGAGCACAAAATGGCAGAATCTTCAGGAAGGATAAATTGCTATGCCAGTCTAGGATGTTATTCCAGTAACTTGGTGGAGCTGCGACAAGTCATTTCTGTGGCCTAGACAAGGTTTAAATATTGCACTCCCTTGTGTATGACTGTGTACTGTAAGTGTTGAAGCTTTTCTGTAATGCCTATGGCTTAGCTGATCACAAGATATATGTCTACATCCCATGAAGGATGGGGTTCTGTAGTGTAAAAAGTATGTGTACTTTAAAAATGTCATAAATTAAAAGTGTCCCTTGTTACACTCTCCTCCTCCCACCTATGTGTTCATTTCAGCAGATAAATGTTTATTAAGTGATTACTATCTTCAAAGTGTGGTACTGGGGATACAAAGGGATGAAAAGGAAGAAAAAAAGGAAGGAGTGAGAGAAGGGGTAGGAAGGGGAGGAAGAAAGGAAGAAAGGGAGAATTTACTTATATATATGTATATATACACATATATACACACACAAACATGTATATACATGTACATATATTTAGATATCTATAATCAACCTCACATATAGAGACACATTCATATGCATCTATGAAAGACTACACTTGTTTGCTCTGTTTCTCTAAGGGTGGATAACCTTTTCCTTTATAAGTTCGTCTTTCCATATTTTTCTAAGTCTACCAACTCATCATTTCTTACACCACAGCAATATTCCAACCTTATAGTGTTCAGTTATTTTAATAGTCTAAAACAATATTGAATAATATGACTGACATATAATATAGTTTCCCCAATTTCCTCTTTTCATTAAATCTATTTTAGCTTTAAATTTGCCTGAGATTATGATTACTACCCCTGCTTTTTTCCCTAATAAATTCTACTCCTGATCTTTATTTTACGTTTTTGTGTATCTCTTATTTTCTTTTTTTTTCTTTTTGGAGGGCATTTGGGGTTAAGTGACTTGCCCAAGGTTATATGGATAGTTTTTGTGTTAAGTGTCCGAGGCTACATTTGAACTCAGGTCCTCCTGATTCCAGGGCTGGTGTTCTATTCACTGCGCCACCTAGCTGCCCCCTGTATCTCTTATGTTCTATCCCACCTGACTCCTCTACTTTACTTCTACCTGCTACCTTACCCTTCTGCTACTTAACCTACCCCCTCCAAAGATTCCTCCTTTATTTTCTCCTTCTACTTCCCCTCTTGTTTCTATCTGAATTTAGAAGACTTCTATAGCCTTACAAACATATGTTATTCCTTCTTTATCCCATTCCCATTTATCTAGATACCCTTCTATACCTCGCGTTTCCTATTTCCTCACCCTCATTTCTTTATAAATTTAGAAGACTTTTATTCCCTTCTAAATGTATATTTTGTTCTGTCTTTAACCCAGATCTGGTGTGAATAGGGTTACCTCTAAAAATCCCTCCCTTATCATCTTCACTGTTCCTATCCACTTAGCTTTTTATTTCTTTCTGAATTTAGAAGACTTTTATAACCCCCTTTTTTCTCATATATGTATGTATGTATGTATGCATATGTATTGTTCCCTCTTTAATCCATTCCTGATGAGAATAGGGTTCCAGAACTACCAGACCTCCTCCCCATCTAATTCCTCTGTGTCAGGTCTTCATATCATACCTCATTTGTATAAGATAATTACTCTTTTTTTTTTAAATGAGAAAATTGCTTTTTTTAACCAAATGCTTCATTAACTTCTAGTTTACATTGTTCATTTCTGAAAGATTTTGAGTTACAAATTTTCTCCCTGTTTCCCCCCTACCCACCACCCCAAAATAGTGATCCCAATGGATATCCCTGCCTCCAATCTGCTCTCTCCCATATCTTCTCCCATACCCCCTCCAACTTTCCAGTAGAGCACAGTGGATCTGTATGCCCCAGTGACTGTATATCTTATTCCCAATTTCCATGTAAAATTATATATATATATATATATGTACATATATATATATACATACATTTTAAAAATTTGAATTCCAGATTCATTTGCTTCCTCCCTTGTCATCCACCCTTACTGAGGAGATAAGCAATTCAATATAGGCTGTACATATGTAGCTATGCAAAACATTTCCATAGTAGATATATTGTAAAAGACTGACTATATTTCCTTTCCTTCTATCCCACCTCCCACTTGTTCCATTCTCTACATTGATAGCATCCCTTTTCAAAAGTGGTGCTTCAAACTTCCCTCTTCCCCAGCCTGCCCTTCCTTCTATCTTCCCCTCTCTCATCCCCTTTCCCCTTACTCTCCTGTAGGGTGAGATACTCTATTTAGTGTGTATGTCATTCCCTCCCTAAGCCAAATTCAATGAGAGTAAGGTTGACCCATTCCCTTTTGACTTCCTGTTCTTCCCCTCCATTGCAACCATTTTCCCTTACCTCTTCTATATGAGATAGTCTATCCCAATCTGTCTCTCCCCATCTCCTCTCATTATATTCCTCTCTCACCTCTTAATTTCACCTTTTAAGTATCATCCCTTCCCATTAAACTGGTCCTGTGCCCTCTATCTATGTATACCTGTACACATATATGCACACATACACATATGTATTCATGCACCCATATACCCTCCTATATAGACATATATATGAATGTGTGTGTGTATATATATATATATATATACACATACATACACACACACACACACACATATATATATATACACACACATTTCTATTCCCTTCAATTATTCTCATACTGAGTGAATTTTATAAGTTACGATTATAATTTTTTTCCATTTAGGAATGTAAATATTTCAACTTTTATAAGGTACTTATGATTTCTTTTCCCTGTTTACCTTCTCATGCTTCTCTTGCTTCTTGTATCTCAATGGCAAATTTTCTATTCAATTCTGGTTTTTCATCAAGAATGCTTGAAAGTCCTCTATTCCACTGAATGACCATATTTCCCCTTGAAACATGATACTCAGTTTTTCTGGGTAGGTGATTCTTGGTTTTAATCCAATCTCCTTTGACCTCTGGAATATCATATTCCAAGCCCTTTGATCCATCAGTGCAGCAGCTGCCAGATCCTGTATTATACTGATTGTGTTTCCACAATATTCAAATTGTTTCTTCCTGGCTGTTTGTAATATTTTCTCCTTGATCTGGGAATTTGGGAACTTGGCTATAATATTCCTAGGAGTTTTTTTTGGGTGATCTTTTTCAGGAAGCGATTGGTGGATTCTTTCAACCTCCATTTTGCCCTCTGGTTCTAAAGCATCAGGGCAATTTTCTTTGAGAATTTCTTGAAGGATTATTTCTGGATTCTTTTTTTGATCATGGCTTTCTGGTAGTCGAATAATTTTTAAATTATCTCTCCTGTATCTATTTTCCAGGTCAGTGGTTTTCCCAATGAGATATTTCACATTGCCTTCTATTTTTTCATTTGTTTGGATCTGTTTAATTGTATCTTGATTTCTCATAAAGTCACGAGCTTCCATTTGCTCCAAAGTAATTCTGAAGGAATGATTCTCTTCAGTGAGCTTTTGAGATTCTTTTTCCATCTGGCAAATTTGGCTTTTTAAGGTATTCCTTTCCTCATTGCCTTTTTGAGCCTCTTTCGCCATTTGAGTCAGTCTATTTTTAAGGTGTTATTTTCTTCAGTCAGGTTGTTGACTCTCATTTTATAATTTTCTTGCATTGTTCTCATTTCTCTTCCCTATTTTTTCTCCACTTCTCTTATTTGGTTTTCAAAATCTTTCTTCAGGTCCTCTATGGCTTGTAACCAGCTCGTATTTTTCTTGGAAGATTTTGGTACAGGAGTTCTGACTTCTCTGTATTCCTCCTGTTCCATGCTTTGATGCTTTTTGTTCCCAAAATAGGAGTCTTATGTTGGATTGCTCTTTCCGCTTTGCTTCCTTTTCTTGCTCATATTGCCACTCAATTACTTGACTTTTGAGCTTTTTTCCACAGTAGAACTCTGCTACCAGACAGGGAAGCTTCATACTAAACGCTGGGGTTTTCTCAGTTGCCAGAGGTATTAGTCGGGGGCCCTCTCTGAAGCCTCCACATGCTCTGGCAAGCTGGTCACACACCCCAGGTCCTCCATCCTAGACAGCAATCCAGATCCAAGCAGGTGAAAACAATAATGATCACCCCTCGG
Organism: Petaurus breviceps papuanus; assembly: GCF_028583685.1. Lineage (NCBI taxonomy): Eukaryota > Metazoa > Chordata > Mammalia > Diprotodontia > Petauridae > Petaurus > Petaurus breviceps. The sequence goes on from NW_027187234.1 coordinate 1,391,578, forward strand.
ATTGGTTTCTTGGTCCCCCTACAGTCTGCAGGCCAGGAGCTGAAGCTGCCACATGGTGGCAGCTGCATGTCGCATTGCCTCAGCAGCTTCTTACTCCAGGGGATAAAGCCCTACCTCACTCCCAACTACTGGATCCCAAAGTCCACACTGTGCTGACCTCTCACTTTCTCCTTAGCATCTATGGGTTGGTAATTCTGGAAACCACCATAGCTGCTGGTGATCTGAACTCCCTCCAGCCAGCAGCTGGTCAGGCTGCCCTTATGTTAAGACCTCTGGCTCGAGGGGGGCTGGGGTCAGCTCCCAAAGTGCTGTGCTGGCTGCTCCCTGCTGGCCTGACACGCTGTCCTCAGCAGGAGGTTAGCTTCTCTGTGTCATTTTTGTGGATTCTGTAGCTCCAAAGGTTGTTCAGAGCCAACTTTTATGTGAATTGGAGGTGGTGGGAGCCAGAGTGCAGAGGAAGCCCTTTTTCTACTCTGCCATCTTGACTCCCCCCTACCCCCCCAAGATAATTACTCTTTATTACCTTTTCCTAAATGGTTTTACTTTTCAGAATCACGTCATACTCATATCTACTACAGTTCCTTTTTTTTCATGCGACCATGCCATGCTGGATGGTCCTGTACCATGTCTCCAATCAATTTTAAAATTCTTCAAAGAGACCTTGAGAGTGTCCTTGTATCATTTCTTCTGTCCTCCATGGTAGTACTTGCCTTGCGTGAGTTCTCCAAAAATAGTATTTTAGGCAAACATTTTTTGGCTTTGGGCTAGATGTCCAGCTGATTGGAACTGCCCTTTTTGCAGAAGAGTTTCAATACTTGGCAATTCAGCTTAAGAGAGAACCTTAACACCGGGTACTTTATCTTGTCAGGTGATCTTCAGACTCTTCCTAAGACAATTCAAATGAAGGTGATTCCATCTGTTTTCTTACTGAGGCAAAAATCCTGCATCTCTCTAGGATTCACTTGTACTTTGCTTTTGCTGGAGTTAAATGCTGATTTATTAAAGATTGGTGAACAATCCTGCTGGCAAAACTTGTGAAGTTCTACTTTTTCATTTGGCAATTTCTGAATTTTCCCATCATTTTTGTCAAACCAGCCTTGATGTTTGCAAGTGTTCTGGACCAGATGAGTAAATGCAGTGCTGTATCCTGAAATCTACCCACTCCTTTTCTGCTCCACTATTGCTGTGTTTTAGCTTAGCTTTCTCTCAAAGTTAGCAACAATTGTTTCCACTTGGAGAAACACTAATCTGCTGACATTAAGTTTTCTGATATTCGTTTTGCCTTGGGGTTGACACTTTTGTTGAATGTGAATGTTTGGCTTGGAGAAGACAAATCTATGATCATCCCAGCACTCTGTGCCACATATCACCTTTGTCACTCTCACATCCTGTCTGGTTTTTTTTTTTCTCCTTACAATGATACAATCTATTAAATGACAATGTTTGCTGTGAGGGTGCCTCCACAAAGTTTTATTGCATTTAAGTAAGTGGAAGTTAGTGTTGGTGATGAGAAGGTCATGAGACCCATAAGTCTTCAGTCAGAAGTGACTGTTTCTGTTGTTGTTTCTGGCTCCATTCCTCCCAAAGACTCTCTGCCATGTCTAATAGTCTGTGCCTACTCTGGCATTAAAGTCCCTCAGAATTATAAGCTTGTGCTCTTTTGGCACACTGATGACGAGGGTCATCAGGTCTTCATGATTTTCTCTTTGACCCCATCAGAGTTTATCATGGTGGGAACATACGTACTGATGATGGTGGTGTGGTGCTTTCCTGAAAAGGGGCAATCACAGTGTCATGAGAATGTCCTTCACTCATTTTGGTAGGCATACAACCTTGTTGACCAGATTAGTTTTGATCACAAACCCTATGCCAACTAGCACAGTGAACTCAGATAAATCTTTTAACCTTTCTGTAAACCCCCAGGTAACTCTTTATTTTGGAGGGCAATTGGGGTTAAGTGACTTGTCCAATGCCACACGGCCAGTTTCAGATAACTCTTTGAGATGATAAATTGTCAAGAAGATGCTGAGCTATACTGGTAGAAGGAATTTCATTTTGGGGAGTTCCCTACTAAATTCAAATTAGTTCCCTTTAAATTCAAAGATAAAGACCAAAAGAAGACTGTTCTTAGAATACTTTATTGTGTACTAGAATGTAAGCACCACAAAGGAGATCAAGTCCCAACATTTTGCTGGGCACAGAGTAGGCACTTAATACATGTTTATTGAATTTGTTCAGCTAGGTACGTTCCAAGTAGTGATGAGAGACATTTCTTTGTTGGGTACTCTTCTGACATTGCCTAAGAGAATACTCCATGTACCTTAGGTATTTTGTAAACGAGTATTAATTGCCTAACTACCACAAGAATAAAGAACATAGCAACTGTATTCTCTGGTCTCGGGATAGACACAGACCTGATCCCAGGAAGTTTGCCCAACCTAACATTGGCCATTGATCTTGGAAATTTGCATTTCAGAATTGTCAATTTTTCTTGTCAAAAAGCACATTACTAATCTGTCCTTGGGATCTTTGCCTAGCAGTTACTCATTGTCTAGTGACTCCGAATAAAGTATACATTGACGTATTTGGATTCCTATAGTGCTACCTCATCAGGAACCCTACCCTAGAATGAGGTATAAAGGTAGCTGTCCAGAGAGCCAGAGTATTCATCGGAATCTTTCTCATACATTCAGCCGCTGCTGGAGCATCAGAGAAAAATCCTGAAAAGATGAAGATTCTACTGCTGACAATGGGGCTGGCTTTAGTCTATGGCCTCCAGGCCCTCAGTAACAACATTGAAGATTTATCAGAGGTAAATGAGCAAGGGTTAGATTTAGATGTTAGTTTGACAGTTTTGGTTCTGCACATATGCTAGGATTAGATGCCATGTGAATTTTGTCACGGGGAGTTGTATTTCAGACCTAAGTAGACGAGACCCAGGACAATGAGTGATTAGAGTCAATGAATGGATACAGCTTTTTCATAAGTACTAAAGGAGAATTGCTGCTAGGACCCCAGTAGAGATCATCTATCATCCTGAGGCAGTCTTTCACCCTACTCCCCAAATAACTGCATAAATTATCAGTAACATTTAACATCAAGATACGTACCAAGGAGGCAAAAATAATGTTATCTCTAGGTTAATGTCACAAAGTACAAAATAAGGATATAATTACTCTCATTAGACAGGTGGACAAACCTAGACACTGAAAGTTTAAATAACTTGCCAAAAATCAAAGAGTATATATATTAGTATTAGAGTCAAGACCAGAAACTCGGATTTCTTAACTCCTAGTTCCATGATTTTTCTATGATTTTTCTATGAAGATAATGAGTGAACCACATAAGATTGGGGCAAGGATATACTTCATCTTTAAGGCCTCAATTTCCTCACTTGTAAAATGAGGGATTTGGATGTGGTCCTTCCCAACTCTAACATACCATGGGTCTGTGTTACCAGGGATGACTTTTTTTTTTTCCATTTTCATTAAAATTCTTTTCCACAGCTTACTGGAGATTGGTTCACTGTTGCATTGGCTTCAAATGTGACATCTAAGATTGAGGAAGGAGGTAGCTTGAAGATATTCATCAAAAACATCAGTGAACATGATGGTAATCTTAGGGGGATCTTCTTCAAAAGGTAAGAGTCCTGGCAGTAGTAGTTGGTGGATATGGAAGAGGGGACAAAAGCCTGGTTAATAGTTCTGAGATCGCTCAACCCATACAAGGTGACCAAGGAATGAATTAGTGATGAAGTTCTTGATTGGTTTTATGACCATCAAGGGCAACCATTGAAGGGAAAAGGAGTTAATAGGCTTGATATATACTTGAAGCTTGTGTTTAACGGGGAGGATAGTACTGATTGTAAGTAATTTTGTATGAAGTTGGGATCTTTTTAATGATCATCTGGGGAACTACCATATTCTTTCGGTTCCAAACCTCTTTGATTCACCAGTCTTCATTTTCAGGTAGAGATTGAATACTTGAGGCCCCCTTTGGTAAGAAGACAGAAAGAAGAGTGAGACAGAGAGAAGAAAGATATTCACTTGATTCTGAAATTTGCTGTAGCTTCTTTAGCCATTCCACAATTAATGGATATCAACTTTCTTAGAATTTCCTGCTTCACAAAGTACTATCAATATTTTTTTCTTTATAAAGGATTTTTCTTTAAACATTAAACATTCTTGAGATACATGGTTAGCCTTGGGATATCTGGGTAAAAGTGTATGGACATTTCAGTCATTTTCTTAACACAATTTCAAATTGTTTTCCAAAACAATTAGACATATCCAACAATAACATATTTGTTCTATCTTTGCACAGTCATTCTAACACTGACTACTCCTATTTTTTGTCATGATCAGTTTGCTGGATTTGAGGTAAATCCTCAGTTGTTTTAATTTGCATTTATCCTATCATTAGTGATTTAGAGCATTCATTCCTTTGTTCAAAGTTTGTAATTTTTTCTGACTTTTTTAATTTACTTTTACACTTGGGACTTTTAGGTGGCTCAATGGATAGAATGTTGCGTCTCGAGTAAGGAAGACTTGAGTTCCAATTTGGCTTGAGACACTCACTAGTTGTGCCATCCTGATCAAGTCATTTCACCTCTGTTTGCCTTAGTTACCTAATCTCTAAGATAAGAATAATAATAGCTTCTATTTCACAAGGTTCTTTGTGTCAATCAAATGAGATAATATGTGTAAAATGCTCAACACAGTATTTAGGTACATAATAAGCATTCTATAAATGCTATTATTTTTTTATTATTACTATTTTATTCTTCAAGAATTTATCTACTGGGAAAAGTCTTTGAGTCTTATATATTTCTCTAATTTACCAATATCTTGGCTATCTTACCCTTAGATGTATTTGATCTGAAGTGTTTGTATTCCCTTCCTAGCTGACTGCTTTCTGTCCTATCCTTGTTATTTTCCTTTGTTCCTGCAAAATCTTTTCAATTTCATATAATAGAAAATGTTCTCCTAAGTATATTTGTGAAAGGTTCTTGATGGATTTTTTGGGTAAATTTTATGACCATTAATATTCAACCCCATATCCCTAAGAATTATAGTATAAATTTACAGTATAACAAAATGGCTTAAACCACTTTCCTATTTCTCCAGAAGTTCTTGTCAAATACAAAGTTCTTTTGCAGACAATTGATATTTTCAGATTTTCCAGACTCTGATTTATTCCTCGTTTTGTCTTTTTTTCTTGATTTACTTCTTTGTCTTATTTTCAATGAGTTCCAAATAGTTTAGATTATTTCATACATATATTCATTAGATAAGGACAATTGCTGTTTGCTCTTCTCCTGAGATGTTGTGAGTTTAAAATCCAATAAAAACAATTCACATTTATATATTTCAGGTTAAAGAGGTTATGAGTTTTCTCCACAATGAGCCTATGCAATAAATCAGAAAATTATTTACTGTACTTTACAAATGAGAGTTCCAACACTCAGAAAAGTTATGACTTACTTAAGGTCATATATTTAGTAGGGGGAAGAGACAGGGCAGAATTTGAACACAGATCGACTGCATCCATCTTCACTTGACTTTTGGAAAGCCCAGTGATTATCCCAAAGTACTTGTATGTCTAATCAAGAATTCTGGTTAACTGAATATCATATTGTCCACCTCACCAGAGATTTCAGATTTTCTTCTTTTTTTTTCTTTATCATATTGACTAAGGTTCTATCAATTTTGTTGTTTTTTTTTCATAAAACCAGCTCTTGGTTTTATTGCTTAATTCAATAGTTTACTTAATTTCCATTTTATTAATCTCTCCTTTGCTTTTCAATATTTCTAATTTAGTGTTTAATTGGGGATTTTGAATTTGTTCTTTTTCTAGGTTTTTTAATTGCATGCCCAATTCGTTGAGCTCCCTTTTCTCTAATTTAATCATGTTTGCACTCAGGGATATAAAACTTCCCCTAAGAACTGCCTTTAATGTCTCTCACAAATTTTGGTATGTTGTCTCATTCTTATCATTCTCTTGAATGAAATTACTGGTTGTTTCTATAATTTCTTGTTTGACCCACTCATTCTTTAGGATTAAATTTTTTAATTTCCAATTGGTTTTAAGTCTGTCTTTCCCTGGCCCTTCATTGCATATACTTTTTATTGCATCATGATCTGAGAAGGATGCATTTAATATTTCTGCCTTACTGCATAGAATTGTGAGGTTTTTATGCCCTAGAATGTGGTCAATTTTTGAGTATGTGCCATGAAGAGGTCAGAAGAAAGTATATTCCTTTTAATCCCCATTCAGTTTTCTCCAGAGATCTATCATACCTATCCTCTCTTAAATCCTGTTCAACTCCTTAACTTCTTTCTTGTTTATTTTGAGGTTGGATTTATCAAGTTCAGAGAGGTGGATATTAAGTTCTCCCACTAGTATGGTTTTGCTGTCTACTGCCTCTAATTCCTTTACCTTCTCGTCTAGGAATTTGGATGCTACACCACTTGGTGCATATATGTTAAGTAATGACACTGCTTCATTCTCGATGGTGCCTTTTAACAGGATGTAGTTTCCTTCCTTTCCTCTTTTAATTAGATCAATTTTTGCTTTTGCTTTATCTATGTTTTATATTGCTACCCCTGCTTTTTTTACTTTATCCGAGGCATGATATATTTTACTCCAAACTTTCAGTTTTACCTTGTGTGTATCCCTCTGTTTCAGATGTGTTTCTTGTGAACAGCATATTGTAGGATTATGTTTTCTAATCCATTTTGCTATCCGTCTCCATTTTATGGGAGAGTTCATTCCATTCACATTAACAGTTATGATTGTTATCTGTTTCTTTCCCTCCATCCTATTCCCGCGCTTGTTAATGTTCATATTTTTCCTCCCTTCTCCCTTCCCCCCCTTAATAGTTTTCCTTTTGACCACCTCCTCCCTCAGTGTTCCCTTATCATCCCCCTTCCCTTTTCCTCCCCTTTCCTCTTACTTCTTCCCTCCCTACAAACCACTCCCACCCCCTTTCATAACCCTTTCCCCCTCCTACTGCCTATAGGATATTTTTCTACTTAATGAAATATGTTATGTCTTCTTCACAACAAGAGTGACAGGAATACATCTCATGTGAAACTCCTCTCCCTCCCCTCTTTCCCTCTAAAAAGATACTTTTTTGCATTTCTTCTCCATAGAGTTCTATGCTTAAATGGTTCTTATTCCCTCCTTGTACAAGAACTAATGAGGGAAAAAATCATATGCTTCCCAACTCCCTCCCTTTTTTCCCTCTGCTATATAGTTTTTATGCCTCTATGTGTGGCATAATTTACCCTTTTCCACTTCATCCATTCCCTTTTTTTCCTTGCAGTCCCTTTGTAGCCCTTAATACGATTTTTTAAATCGTCATTTTGTGTATTTTATATTCATACCCTCTACTTGTCTATAACCAGTTTGCTCTTATCAAATAGCAGCATGTGTGTATGTTCTCCTTGTTTCCCTTTCTAAGTCACTGTTGCATCTCATAAGTGGAGGTTGAATTTTCCATTGAGTTCTGGCTTTTTTATCAAGAAGATCTGGAACTCTTTTATATCGTTGAATGACCATCTCTTTTCCTGGAAGAATATGGTCAGTCTTTCAAAGTTCTTTTTCATCTCATCTAGGAGAGCCTTCTATGCTTGGGACCCATTCCCTGTTGAAGTCTCAGCTTTGGGTGTGGAGTCCACATTGTCTCCCTGTGATGTTGATTCCTCCCTCTGAGGATAGTAGGACTCCAGAGTCTTTGTCTTTGTAGTCTGCTTTCTACCCATTTTGAGGCAGGGTCCTAGCCAAGCCCTTCCTCTAGGATCACAAGCCTTTACTGTAGAGGGTTTTGCCCTGGGGCAAGAGTTACTATGTTTTCAGGATCAGAGGGGGGGTTTGGAGCAAGTGCGGTTCACTCTGTCATCCTGGTCTTTGGAGGTCTTGAAAGGGGCTTTTTTAAAGTTTCTGGGCTATGAAGTGGTAGGCACAGGAATGTTTGCTGTCCATGACAGGGGCCCCTGTATTAGCTTCTTACCTTGCTCTTTCCAGTCCCAGCCCTTTGGTGATAGGCCTGGTAGTGGACCTTGTGGTTGGTGGGAAGACTTGCCTTCTGAGTTGATCAGACCCCTTCCAGGTCTGCCTCTGCCGGCCGTGCCTTCTGGGCCTGTCTCTGCCCAGATTTCATATTTTCAAAGAATTCAGATTTAATTGAAAATATTCAACAATTTTTAAAAATGGTTTTTAATGGTTTCAATTTAAATGCTTCTGAGAAGTTAGAAATCACCAAAGATATGAAATTATTCCTAATATTATTGCAAGAAATGAAAAAATTGCACACATTTTTTGGACAAAATTAAAATGAATAAAATAAATACAAAAGGTTAACGGTAAAATTTCCTGTGCAAATTTGAGGTGTTATTGTAATTCTGGTCTTTATTTCCAGGGAAAATGGCAGATGCTTTCCTATTTCTTTGGCTACTTTCAAAGGAGATGATGATCAAATGCATTTTCAGTGTAAGTAAAAACGCATATCTGAATATCTTTCAGTATTATTCTGAGACTAGTTAATGGACCCATTACCTAACGAAGAAGTGGCTAATGGTCAGACTATACAAAACACAAGCCTTTAGGGTAGTGGAGGGATGTCTTAAGGGACATTAAGGCATCCTTTCATGACCTCTCTTAATTCCTTCATGATGGCACTGTGCAAAACCTAGATCTCATGCTCTGATCTTCTCACTTTCTCCTTACGGAGTTCTAGAGGTCTGATTAGCTGTCATGTGATTGAAATGGAAACTAACCCATTGTGTAACTTAGCACAAGCCTTTTGCCCTCTCTTGGCCTCAATTTCCCCATCAGTCAAGTTGGGTGGTTGGATTAGATGGCATCCAAAAGTCCTTCCATTTCTAACATTCTGTGACTCTATAGGCAGATAGATAGTAGGAATGTTGACAAAAATATAGGTTTGTCAACAGAATAGCTGTTTGGTTGGGATGTCAAAGGTTATGATGGAATTGAAGCCTTTGCAAGATATTCAACTACCAATAACTCTTAAGTCTTTACTTTTTTCCTGTACTATCAAAATTCTGACCTGAACTTTTGATGGTTTCACAGATGATGGACTGAATGATTTCTCCCTCCAAAGTGCAGACTCTAAACACACCATATTTATCTACTACAATTTCAACCACGGGGGGACGACCACTTCGCTAGGACTCTATGGTAACTATGCTGTGATCCAGCACTAATACTGTCCCCTTTCTTTCTTCGTGATAAGGGAAGAGCAGTAAAGGAAAAAGAACCTGTAGCACTTTAGCATTGGGAATGCTAACTTTCGCATGATCCTTCACCCCCACATTTATCTAGACACCCCCTTCTCCACATATTGTTTCAAATGATGAACGAGAGTCTTAGCAACAATCTCACTCTCTTCCTAACTACAGGTAGGACTCCAGACCTGCCAGATGAAATAAAGCAGAAATTTGAGGAAATATGCCAAAAATTTGGAATTAGGAAGGATCAAATTAGAGACCTGTCCAATGATGGTAAGCTCTGCTCATCTATGTCTCTTATTCCCCAGTTTCGCTTTGTGACTGGGAGGGGAGAGTTCCATAGAATGGAAATGCTCCTAGCTTAATTCCCCGTATCCTCACCTAGATAATATTATTTCTTTTCCTCTTGGATGATGAAAAAAAGCTCTGAGAAGGATTCATGTCTGAGAATCACTGGTATCCTGCTTTGTCTCCACAGATCGATGTGAGGAGCTTAGATGAGGAATCCCATCCTGGCATGAAGGTCTGTTATCTTTGACCATAGGATTATTGCCTGAAAGTAATATTTCTTTAGAAATTCAGAGCAGGACGCTCAATCGCACAAAATGATATAGATCAATTTGGGGAGACGATACCAGTTTTCCAGTGCAGTTAGAGTCTTCAGCAGTTCTTGATCTTTCCTTGCTCATCCTATCATTTTCTGGTAGAGCAAGTACTTCAGGTGGGGAAGTGAGGGTGATTCACATTCCCTTTCCCTATGAGTTATTTTAATTCTGTTCATTCCCGCTTTCTCTATCTTCCAAAAGCTGGTGTAAATGAGATTAATATAAGAATGTGGAATGATCAGAGGGATGGGGCTTGGAGGGAAGGTATCAAAGGTGAGGGAAGGGATCAAGCTGAAGCATTGGGATGAGGATGTGGAGGGGTATCAGGATTAGAAAGTGGAGTAAGGATGTAGGTGAGGTTCTGGGATGAGGATTAGAGTGACAATATGGATTTGTAATCCATTGAATTTAATCCATTCTATGAATCCATATAAATAAAACATATTTTTGTTTTTCTCAACCTCCTAAAGATGTCTCTTCCTGTTTCCTAGAATGAGGGTTATAAGAATAAAGAATCTTTATCCTGCTGCTTTTCATCCTTCTCATCCTGTTCCATTCTCAGTGGACCCCCCTCTCACATCAAATAGTATTACTATATCTACTAAAGTCTTTGCTTTCTCTAGCTACCTTGTCATGAGTCAAAATTACCTCTAGAAGGTGAATTTTTCACTTTTGCTCCAAACCATACCTTCCAGCCCTCTCAGTTCCTAAGTCACTTTGTGACATTAATTAATCGGGATCCTTTGTTTGTCTCACAGGAATTCCCAGGATGAAAGATCCTTGTGTTGTTGGGAAGCATTCCTAATTCCTCCAAAGAAAGGTTCATATTGACTTTGAAAATTTCTGCTGGTTTTCTGTTCTTTCCTCCCACATGCTGATTGTCCCCTCCCTTCTGTGCCTCCTCACATCCCGGAATCATGGGTGAAACCATTTTTGCAATTGTCTAATAAATGATTAATCCAATGTGTTGTGTCTTAAATGTGTTGAAGAATCTGGGAGAGGTGGGGAGGTGTTTTAGAGCATCAATAGGAGGAGATATTGTCAGGTTGTGGGAATTCACCCAAGCACCTCAACTGGAGGATTTTTATCTGTTTATGCTATTGATATTTTTTATTTTTGCATAATAATTATTAATGATTATGCAGCACACATTTACTCAATGATGCTTTTATCACAATGAAGTACAGTGTCCCTTCTAGGCTTCCCCTTCCTTGGTACTATAAGGCTTCATGTTGGGTCCTCAGGGACATCATTACTCTGAAAGGTGCAAAGAGGTATTCTGTGGAATGATTCACGCAAAGTTAGCTGCCAAGTCTCCAGTCGTGTCCTTACCTTGAATAGTTAGCCATTAGACACACTTACCTGAAAGAAGAGGCATATATTAAGTTACCACAGTAAGAATAGCAACTATAAAACATTCTACCCCAGATATCAGAAGTGAACCCTCCCACAATTGAACACAGCATCACTGGGAAGAGTGGGCACATACTTATGAAACACAAATAGTGATACACACATCTAGGAAATGCATATGGCTGAGGAAACTCTTGCTTTTAGTATTGCAAGATCCAAAGATCCCTTTTTCTTCTTGTCATATCCTAATACTACTCACTTCAAGTTAAAACATCAATTTCTGGGCATGCCACTCATCTGGGCTCCCTAGGACTGCTCTTCTCTGCAAGTCAGTTCCAAGTCAGAGGTCATTCTGCCTTAAATCCACAGTTGACTCTTTTCTCTGCTGTCCGGGGTCATGCTTTTTAAAGCTGCTTTCTGTTTTTAGGTCTTCAACTTGACTGATTACTTGACTTGCAGGTCTAGCTTTTCAATAGCTACCAGGGACAGGACCAATTTTCAGCCAGTGAATGCAATCTCACCTTTCAATTCACTTAGAAAACTTTCACAGAAGCAAACTATAACTAAAATCCTTCTGCTCCTACATCCCTCTGTCCCTCTAGAGAGATTCTTTGTATCTTCTTTGAGGCCATGGTTTGTCACTAAAATTACAGAGTTCGACTAAATCACAATGCTCTTTTTATTTACAGTGCTGTAATCATTTTATATTTCCTTTTCTCAGTTCTTATTTTACTCTGTATTCTTCATATTAGTTTCCCTATTTCCCCTAATTCCTTATATAGCTTTCATTTTGTACAGATATTCCATTTTGTTAAAACATTCCTAGTTGAATTTATTTCTAGTTGCTACCTCATTTATTTCCATTTATGACCACAAAATAAATTGCTTTGTGAATTTCAAAACATCTTTGACCCTTCCCTCTCCTTACCTAAATAAAATTTTGGTTTAAAATCCTCCTTTCTCCACCTCTTCCTATCCAATATCTTGACCTAAGTAACATTGTTTTGTGGTGTCCTTTCCCAAGAAATGTTAATTTACTTAGTCCTCCTCCTTATTTCTACCCCATGTACGGCTGTATTCCAAATTCCATTCTCTCCTTAGAGAGCTATAATTGTTTCTTTATTCTTGCTATATTCTTCATGAAAAAAATAGTGCTTCTGAGGAAAAATATTTTCAACTCCCTCTTCTATCTCACTGCTGCATTTTTAGGCAACATCACTTCTCTCTGACTCATTCTGCATCTCTGTCTCTTCATTTTCCTCCCTCTTCTCCTTTTCCCTCTCCTTCTTTTCTCTTTCTTCTCCTCCTTCCCTTTTCCTTGTCCTCTTCCTCCTCCTTCTTCCACTTCTTCTTGTCCTTGTTTTTCTCCTTGAATTTATTTCCAATTTAATTTATTTCCAATTCCTATGCCTTTTATTTTTGGTTACTACCACACAACGTATTGCTTTGTGAATTTCAATAAACATCTTTGACCCTTCTCTCTCCTTACCCAGATATTCTCTCTCTCTCTCTCTCTCTCTCTCTCTCTCTCTC
>NW_027187234.1:1404419-1440953 GCF_028583685.1 Petaurus breviceps papuanus
TCTCTCTCTCTCTCTCTCTCTCTCTCTCTCTCTCTCTCTGTTATCTTCAACTCCTCCTCCTCCTCCTTCCCTTCTTCTCCTCCTCCCTCTCCAGTTTTTCTTCCACCACCACCACCACCTCATCCTCCTCCTCTTCCTATTGACTTTAGGAAGCTAGCAGTTGATTCAACTACTTGGAAGCTGTCTTATACCCATACTTTGTCTTTTTTGACTTTTTTTGGTTAATTTTTGAGCCTATTCTAGCCCCCCCCCCCACCCATTCCTGACACTTTTGCTCAGCCAATCCTATTTATAGTTTGAAACCATTTCTTTCTATTGTCATGGTTCTCGTATGAATGCTGAGGCTGACCAGGCTCAACCTTGAATTGGGGACTGTGAAAGCTACCTAGTTGCCTGCCCTCTGTAAAAAACAACAACAAAAAAAAAACTTCCAGGAGAATTTGACCATAAGTTTATAGGACCTTTTCCCTCAGAAATGCAAATACCTTTCTATTCTGCCAAATCTTCAATTCAGTATCTTTCTGTATCCACAGAACTGGACCACCTTTCTGTCATATGGCCTCATAGGAATACTGTTTTCTACCTGCTATAATTTGTGTGTGTGTGTGTGTGTGTGTGTGTGTGTGTGTGTGTGTGCTGGAGAGTTAAGAGAGTTCAATCTGAGACACTGTCAGGAAAGGATGAAGTAGAGAACACCATGGTCACAGCACATAACATGAATCAGTCTGGTTATTTGTACAGATTGCCCTTGGCACGCAGGAAGAAGAAAGAGGCAGGGTAGTTGGAATAAATATGGTAAAAGGTAGTTTGATTCTCTTATAATATTACCAAAGGGTTTATACTTTGGGTAGAAATATTGCTCTCTACTCTTTCTTGATGTGAATTTAATTTTTTTAAATTTGGTTTGTTTTCTCTTTTTGTGAGTTTGTGAGGGTTATGGTGGCATAAACCTTGAGTCACAGTTCCCCAAGGTCGTTGAGGACTGAAACTGTCTCCATTTTTTTTTTGCACTTCTACCTCTTGGCATATAGCAAGTACTTATTAATTAATTAATTTTTTTATCCAGTCATTAAAAAAATCTTCATATTATATAGGTTTCATTTTCCCCACCAAGAGTTATTTTAGAGGAGAAACAAAGGGCTGGTATTGCCTAAGAAATCTCCTTTATCTGCATATAAGTCTAAATTCTCAGATCACATGACTTAAGAAATCATAGTATCACAAAATCTGAGAGTTGGGAGGGATTTCAGTAGGCCATATTGTCCAAGCTATACATGAAATAAATTCCCACTAAAATTCACTTGAAATTAGCTATCAATGCCTTATTTGATGACCTCTAAGGAAGTAGAATACACGATTTCTTGAAGCAAGTCATTGTACTTTTTGTGTATCTCTTACTTTTAGGAGAGATTTCTTTACATCAAGCCAAAATTTTCCTCTTTGAGACATATAGGTTTTGTTCCTGCTTTTGACATCTATAACCAAATGGAATAAGTATAATCTTTCTGTAGATGAGAGCCCTTAAAATACTATTGTTTCCTCCTCGAATCTTTTTTCTCCAGGCTAATCATCATCATTTCCTCCAAATTATACTTATATGTTATTGACCCAAGTCCTTTTATGATCCTAGTTTTTCCCCACTATACATTCTCTAATTTAACAGTTTCTTATGTAATATAAGTACCTACAACTGAACATAGTACACCAGATAAAGTCTAATGATGGCAGAGATCCATGCATCTATCTGTTCCGTCTCCCTGGAAACCATGCCCCTCTCAATGTAGCCCAAAATGGCATTTGCTTTTTTAGCTGTTATCATCTGGTGCTGACCCATATTGAGCTTGAGGTCCATTAAAACAGCCAGATCTTTTTTCGCAACAACTGTTACATAGCTATGCCTTTTCATCTTATACTTATAAAAATTACTGTTATACCCAAATGTAAGGCTGCGCATTTATCCATAGAATTTTAAATCCTGACTGTCATTCATGATGTTAAATTCTACCTCCAAACTTTGCATCATTTATAAATTTGATGAGCTTACTATCTAGACCTCTGTCATTATTGTTGATGAAAATGTTAAAGAGCAAAAAGCCAAACACAGATTCCTGGGCTACCCCATGGAGACCATATTGCCATGAAATCTTTAAAAACTTCTCTTTTAGTTCACCCATCTATTTGTGAATCATTCTGATTATGTTATAGTACAATACACAATTTTCTTCCTTCTTAATAAGAATGGTATGACATCCTTTATCAAAACTTTCCTAAACTCCAGCTGAACTATATCCACAGCATTTCCCTTATCTATTAGTTTGGTAATTCTGTCACAAAAGGAAATGAGGTTAGTCTGGCATGACCTGTTCTTTAAGAAGCCATGCTACCTTTTTGCAATTATTGCATCCCTTTCTGAATATCCACCAACCATCTTTTAAATTATATCTTCTTGAATTTTCCCAGGAATCACAGTTAAGCTCATGGGTCTATAACTGCACACTATTTTCTTCCCTTTGTAGAAAATCTGGACGTTTGCCCTTCTCTAATTGAATGATATCTTTGCCGTTTTCTGTAGTCATTCAAATGCCACTGTTAGTGTCTCAGAAATCATATTTGCCAATTCTCCCAGAACCTGGGGAGGTAGTTCATTTAGGATGGACGATTCAGGTGCGCCAAGGATAACTTGGTGTTTTGTTAAATTAACTCTTCATTTATATTCAGTATCAATTCCCTAGGAGTAGTTGGTGATATAGTAAAGTGAGTAGCCTGGAGTCAGGAAGGCTTGAGTTCAAATCTAGTCTCAGATATTTACCAGTTGTGTTACCCTGGGCAGTTTCTCACCCTCTGTCTTCCCCAGTTTCCTCATCTGTATAATAGGGATAATAATAATACTTGCTTTGCAGGAATTTTAGAACATAATAGACATACACACATATGTTTATATCTGTATATATATATATATATATACATACATATATACACATATATGTATGGCTATATGCCTGCTTATTACCTTCCCTGTTGGTCATTTTTATAGTATAATTTCTATTTTAAAAGGTAGTTAAAAAAACTCCTTTGCAGAAAAAAAGAATCATGCACTTCTACTTTGTCTCCATTATCAATTGAGATCTTCCCATCTATCCTAATCATTAAACTTCCCTCTTCTTTGTTCCTCTTTTTTCTCCCCGTATAGTTTTTAAGACTCTCGTTTGTATCCTTAGGGAAGGCGAGTGCAGGGAATATATATTTACTAAGTGCCTACCACAATGCCAGGCCCTGTGCTAAGCACTTTTATCAAAATGCCATTTGATTTTCCCAGCAACCTTATAAAATAATTATCCTCATTTTATAGATAAGGAAGCTGAGACATACAGATGTTAAATGACTTGGTCAGTACCATATAGCTAACAAAATCTGAGACTCAGTTTGAACTCAGGGATTCCTCCATCTAGGCCTAGAACTCTATCTATTGTACCACCCAGCTAGCTATATTAGTTTAGCTTCCTTCATCAGGCTCAGTTCATTCTAAACTGCAGCATTCTTGAAAATACTTTTATAAGACTATGCTATATCCTATCCTTGTAATTGTCTAATGTTACCTAGCTTTGTCTGCATTTTCTGCACATTTAAAAGAATATAAATGACTTGAAGAGTCTGTGCATCCATAAGGGGTTTCTTCAGATGAATTATTGTCCCTCCTTTTTGGAATGATTTCCTTCTTTGTCTTCAGAATTTCTTACTTGATCACAACTCATCCATTCTTGGCTGTCTTTCTCTAAATATTTTAATCCATGTGGTCCTGTGTGCCTTTCTTTAGAATCCTTTGAAATTATCTTTAAGAATCTAATGGAAGCTATAATCTGCACTTCTATAGTTATTTGTGATTCTGGATCATTTTTTTCACATGCTTATTCAAGTATTATATTTCTTCAACTGAAAACTTCCTGTTCTTATCTTTTGATCATTTACTAATTATATAGTGTTTCTTTTTTATAAATTTGTATCAGTTCCTAATATATTTTTGAAATGAAACTTTATCAGAGAGACTTACTGCAAAGATTGCCTATCTGTTAACTGTTTCTCTTTTAATTTTGGTTATGCTATTTTTCTACACAAGAGGAGGCTAGTAGTATTCAAAACCTATTTTTCAGGGGCAGCGAGGTGGCACAGTGAATAGAGCACTGGCCCTGGAGTCAAGAGGACCTGAGTTCAAATCCAGCCTCAGACATTTAACACTTACTAGCCATGTGACGGTGGGCAAGTGTCTTAACGGCAATTGAACTGCCTTCACCCCTCCAAAAAGCAAATAAATAAATGAATAAATACTAATTTTATTAAAAACAAAAATCAAAATAACCCCTATTCTTCCATTGGAAATTTGGCTAGAGAGGAATTGACTTGTAAATGAGGTCAGTGACTTCGGCATTGATTGTTGATTGTTGAGAACACAGTGAAAGTGTTCAGTCCATCTCTCCATGATCATTTTCTTATCACAAATCAGTGAGTTTCCTTTAACACTTAACAGTTGAGATGTACCCTAGGCCTTTGGTTCATAAATAGCCTTCAGGGCACAATAAAAGCACTTTGGATTTTTACTATTAGGATAAAACCAAATTTCATCTGTTTTCTTGCTGAGCCAAAAATCCTGCCTCTCAGGTTCACTTGCACTTTACTTGGAATTAAACACTGTCTTCTTAGAGATAGATGAACTATAAAAATCTCTGATAAATCCTATTTATGTTCCTTTTTCATTTAGTAGCTTCTCATTTTCCCCATCATTTTTGTCAAACCAGTCTTGATGTTTGCAAGTGTTCTGGACCAGATGAGTAAAGGCAGTGCTGTATCCTGAAATCTACCCACTCCTTTTCTGCTCCACTATTGCTGTGTTTTGGCTTAGCTTTCTCTCAAAGTTAGCAACAATTGTTCCCACTTGAAGAAACACTCTGATCTGCTGACATCAAGTCTTCTGATATTCGTTTTGCCTTGGGGTTGACACTTTTGTTTAATGTGAATGTTTGGCTTGGAGAATACAAATCTATGATCATCCCAGCACTCTGTGTCACATATCACCTTTGTCACTCTCACATCCTGTCTGTTTTTTTTTCTCCTTACAATGATATAGTCTATTAAATGACAATGTTTGCTGTGAGGGTGCCTCCAGAAAGTTTTATTGCATTTAAGTAAGTGGAAGGTAGTGTTGGTGATGAGAAGGTCATGAGACCCATAAGTCTTCAGTTGGAAGTGACTGTTTCTGTTGCTGTTTCTGGCTCCATTCCTCCCAAAGACTCTCTGCCATGTCTAATAGTCTGTACCTACTCTGGCTTCTTGTTTTCCCCATCATTTTTGTCAAACCAGTCTTGATGTTTGTGAGTATTTTGACCCAGATGAGTAAATGCAGTATTGTGCCCTGAAATCTATCCACTCCTTTTCTCCTCCACTGTTGCCAACTGTATTTTGGCTCGGCTTTCCCTCCAAGTTGGCATTGAACTGTTTCTGCTCCAAGAAGTACCCCAATCTGTTGACATGAAATCTTCTTGTAATAGTCTTTCCTTGGGGCTGTTGCTTTTCTTGAATGTGAATATTTAACTTGGAGAGGATAAGACTATGGTTAGTCCAGCACTCTGCGCCATACATTGCCTCCATCATTCACATCCTGTGTGTCTCCTCTCCTTACAATGACCTAGTCTATTAAATGTCAACATTTACTGTGAGGGTGCATCCACAAATTTTTATTTCATTTAGACAAATGGAACATGATAATGAGAAGGTCATGAGATACATAAGTCTTCAGTAGTAAGTAACTATTGCTGTTTCCGACTTTATTCCTTCTAATGACTCTCTGCCATGTCTAGTAATCTGTGCCTACTGTTTCATTAAAGTCACCCAGAATTATAACCTTGTCCTCTGGCCCATTGAAGATGAGGGTCTCCAGGTTTTCATAAAATTTTTCTTTGACCTCATCAGGGTTTGTCAATGTGGGAGCATACACAGTGTTGATGGTGGCATGGTGCTTTCTTACAAGTGGCAATCACATTGTCATGAGCCTGTCATTTACTCCTTTTGGCAGGGATACAAACTTGTTGACTAGATTAGTTCTGATTGCAAAACCTATGCCAGCCTCAAGGTTCTTCCCATCATTTTGGCCACTCTAGAAGAATGAATATCCAGCTCCGACTTTTGGCCTTCATTTGCCAGGGTTTTTTTTTTTTTACTCAGGGATACTATCTGCATGCAATGCCTGCTGAATTCTCTCACAAGATTTGTTCATATTTCAGGTCTACTAGATTTCTTGTTGTCCATAGTGTTCACATTCCATTTATCACAAAAGTTTTTGTAATTTTTGTTCATTTCAAGCACAAGGTGGGATCTCCACCTGCCACAGCAAGCAGACCAGGGCTGGGTGAAGCAGACAATTGTAGGGCATCTTTTCTAGCCCCTTTCTCATGCCAGGAAATGAGCAGTGCAGCCCTTTACAAAGGCTGCACAGACACCCACGGGGCTGCCAAATCCCACTACTACTTCAGTCCAGTAAGAAGATGACCCTTTGACTTAGGCCAGCTGTGTGCAGGGTTGTGACTACAGCTCCCAGTGTATCGCACCTGCTGCCTCATCACTTGCCTGTCACCACAGGATGTTGAGATAGGTAAAAATAATAAAATGGGTGATATCTTTTGTTTTGTGCATGCATTGTATTTAATGAGGCAGAGCTGCTGAAGTCAGTCTTTCTCTCTTTTAGAGTCATCAAAATCTAATGGCAAGACAAAAGTCAAGATGAATGGCAATGGCTTAGGATGCACGGATGCCTTGGTGTTTTCAATGCCTAACCAAGCTCTAAGTGCTCCACAGAGCCTGCTTCAGCCACCTTCATGGCCATTGGAGCAAATTGTTCTCATCCACCCATTCTGCTGGGCAAAGTTTTCACATGTTTCACATGCTCCCCTAACTTACTGAAAGGTTTGAGATCCCTTGGTTACCCTAAAACTGGTTTAGCCTGTCTGACAAAATGGTTCACTGGTATGTGGTCTCTGCATAGGCTACAGCTTCTTGGAGTCACAGGTGAGAGTTGGGTGAGTCAAGTGGACACCAAAGACAGAAAGCTGCCCTGAAAAAGGCTTGACAGCTCTCACACCAGAAGTGCTAGTCTTCCCTGAACACCCTACACCTCTATTAGCTGATTGATTGAATGAATAATTGTTTGTTTAAGAACTTAACATGTGCCAAGCACCCTGCTGTGTGATAAGGATACAGATATTAAAGTGAAACTATCCCAGCCTTCAAGGAGCTAACATTCCAATAGGAGGTGAAAATATATATAGGGGAATGGTGGCCAGGGAGGGTATGTTTTGGCTCGGAAAGTCACAGGGATGTTGAATGGAGCAATAGAGGTATTAACTGATATGCACTTTCCTGAAGCAATGGTCCACTAATAATTATTTGATTTCAGTTGCAAAAATGAAAATTAGAGGTATAGGTGGAGATGGAGGTAGGTAGCAGGGTGGGCAGAGATGGAATTAGGAAGTAGTGTAGGTGGTAAAAAATGACTAAACTGAGATAAGACATATGATTGGGGCCAACTACATATATTTGGTCATGAGACATTCACTAACCAGGATAAGAGAAAAGTGCTAGGGATGAGGGGGCTAAATCCACCAGGATTTTGTAGCTGAAGATGCTGCCAAGTGGCGAATCTCTGATCCCCGAGGCTACAGAAAGTGTGTGGTTGCTCTTAGCTAACAATAACTCCCATTGCCCATTTAGGAGTGTGAATGTGCCTCTTTGATGCTGGTGGCTATGGAGGTGAGTCTCTGGGTGTGAAACACTTTTGAGAGCAAAAGAACTGTTTTTGGTGGAACAATCCAAGACTGGATGGAGTGAACACTAGGGTTCTACAGATACACAAAGAAAGAAAAGAGAGGGTGGTTGTAATTGAACCCTGGGTATAATGGGGATTCAGAGCCCTAAAATTTGTGGGGGAGCCTAAGAGAAGAGGATTTTCTTTTTTTAAATTTTGATTCAAGGAGGCATTGAAGGAATAGATGCTAGGACAGGGGCAAGGGCTGGCATGTCCTCTCTTCAGCACTATGAACCAAGAGAATATACTTGGGGTACTGGATACTAATATCCTCTCATGCAGCTAAAATAGTTTGGGGGAAGACATGACTAAATCCCAATTTGATTTTTTGTATCTCTGTCTTTGACATCTAGCTCAAACTCCTTCCATCACTACCCTTTGTTCTCCTACTTATAGAGAATGCACATCGTGTGTAAAAAGCTCCCCTAGTCCATCCTCTACATTGATTATAGCCCTCTATAATAGTTGTTCTCAACTTTTTTTCTTCCTCATAACAAAGCATTGTTCTTCTTGTGAAATCAAGGCATCAGGAGTGTTTAGACTGGTAGCAGAGGAAAGTTCCCAAATAGTTGCACCTCTGTACTCATTTCCAGACTCTTGAGATTCTTCCACTGCTCCTTCCCCTCCCCACAATCCTCTTCTTTGCTTCTCCAAGTCTCTATGCAGAGGATGCAGCCTTGCCTTTGCATCTGAGAATGCAGTTGTTACTGTGATCTTCCCAATGCCAGGCTAGAAGAACAGGCAGCAAAATGCAGCTGGGGGCAGCGACTGAGGAACGTGGAAGTCTCAAGATGTGGGAGAAAAACTAGGGAGTGGGATGACATGGCAATTCAAAATAGATAAAAGATTGCAATGGCTTGTATTTCAAGGGCAACATTTTACAGAACATCCAGAGAAAAAGATAGCATTCCCCGTGAGAACCACTTGTCTGTAACAATCCCAGATCTTTTTTCTAGGTCATAACTGATAAAAACTAAGTTTCAAAATGATCCTATGTGGCTAGGTTCAAACTAAAGCAGAAGCAATTCAATAGATAATAAAATTAAGGTTTAAGGAATCAGATATGCAAGAACAAGATAAGCACAAGGTAGATCTGTCCTGGTGGAAGTACAAATGGAAAAAAAACACAGTATATGTGACTTCGGGTTCCTTTAGTTGAACACAATACAGATTGACATGAGCTGAGTTTATGATAAGTCTATAGTAAGTTAGTATACTTTTAGGCTAAGTTAATGGAATGATAATATCCAGTTCACAGAAAATCATAATTTTGCTTTATTTTAGTCTGTTCATTCCACATTTGGATATCCTTTTCAGTTCTGGTTGCACATTTTTAGAGATTTTGATAAGTAGAGTGCTTCCAGAAAAAGGTGACTCTGTACTATGAGGGGAGTGAAATCACAATCTATAAGAAATATTGAAGAAAACAGATATTTGTTCTACAGTAGAGATAATAAAGGAGAGATATTGAATTAAGAATTGAATTATAAGGCATATTATAAAGTCACCTGAATCTTATTCAATCTCACATTCAATACAGATTGGCATTTTCTTTAGAATATCCCCAATAGATGATTATTCAGACCATTCTGCATTATATTTTTGTTGTAGGGAAAAGAAATGATGTAATAATATACAAAGTAAAGCAGAATAAAAGTCCTAATCACTCAGTGCTTCCAAAATTAAGAATAGCCTAACATTTTATGCAAAGTTTGAGGTAGAAAGTAAAATAAACAGTAATGATTTTCTTACCTCCACCCCACCATGCACCCAGACAGCAGTACTCATTTAGCCAGCTGCCTCTTTGTATCTTGACAGTGGGGTAAAGAAAAGGAAGGGAAAAGGAGAAAGGAAAGGAAAGAACCAAGACAGGTAGAAAAGGACAGAAAGGGATGGAAAGAAAGATACTAAAAAGTTCAATAGCTGGATTAAAAATGCCAAAAAGCACAAGTCTTCCTAATTTACATCCTAGTTTGGGGGAGGGGAGAGAGGAAAAGATGAGAAGCAGATACACCCGTGCTTTTGGAATCCCATTAGGTCTTTCCTTCTTGATTAAAAGATGCCCTCTAGTTATACGGCTGACTTTTTTAGCATAAGTCCCTTGTGGCATTAAGGATGTGCCGTCCTTACAGCATAGCCTCAAAGCCAGATGGCACACACCTGTAGGCTGATGTTCACCTTTCTATTCTTTGACATGGAGACAATAATCCAGTGAAAAAAATTTAAAAATGAATGACCCTCAGATACCAACTTGTCTTAAATGTTCAGAATTCATCCTAGAATGAAGAGAGCAGAGCTGTGCATGTCCTTTCCACTGGATTATCTTCTGTCACACAGACAGAAGGAACAAATATAGGGATTCTTAGTGGCCTGGGTCAGACTAATGAAATTCTTTTGGACTTCCTTCAGGCCCTATGCTGGCTTTCAGCTGACATTTGGGGAGCATCCAGAAAGCAAGCAAAATGCACTTATTAAGCACCTATTAGGCATTGAACAAGGTGCAGGAGAACATTCCCAGGAATGGGAAGAATAGCCTCAAGGAGTTTTATTTAACTGGAGGAGAAAACAATATAATTGAAAGACAGAGATCTCTGGGGGGTGGTGAGTGGGTCAAGAAAGTCTTTATGCATAAGTGGTCCTTTGGTCTGAATATTGAAGAAAATTAAGGATTCTGAAAAATGGATTTGAGGGATTGCATCCCAATGGAGAAGCCTGAAAGGTGGCGAGCATGTGTGAGGAATAGTGAGAAAGCAGTTTGACTGCATCTTAGTGAATGTGAAGAGGAGTGATATGTGTGAGCAGTAAGTTTGTAAAGGCAGTTTGAGACCAGGTTGGGAAGGACTTTGAACAACAAGCAGAGGAGTGTATTATATCTGATCCTTTAAGAAATTGTGAGCTCACTTCAGTTTATTAAGTAGGAAATGACATAATCTGACTTGTAACTCAGGAAACTGACTGATAATTGTGTGATAATGGACTGGAGTCAGGAGATTTGTGGTGAGTGGAGGGAAGGAAAAGGATGCAGCAAAAGTTGGGAAGGCACAATAGACAAGATTTGGCAACTGATTGAAACTGTGGAGTAATAGTAAGGACTGGAGAATAACACTAAAATAAGAGAAAAGGAAGGTGGCAAGGGGAGAGCTCGGAGAGGGAATTCTGGAGCTCAGACACAAGTGAAAGGCTTTGTCTTGAAACTGATTTCTAATAAAGATGAAACCTACCAAATGTCTGCACAGCCAGCTGACCAAGCTCTGAAGGAGGGTAGGGAGATAACTTTGATTCCAGTGGCTCCGCTCTCTTTTCACACAATAGCCTAGGTGTTCAATCAATACCAGTCTCCAGGGCAGCCCAATGTTTCAATATTCTAGACCTATAACATCCCCAAGAACGATGAAAAGGGATTCCCAGAGTTGAGACCTGGTCTTTACTGCAAGGAGTAAAGCCACCAGCTATGACTCATCCAGACTTATTTACGGAGAAGTGAAATACCAGGTTTTCAGTATCCAGTTGGATATTCTGGATAGAAGCTCTAGGGTTTCTTCCATCTTTTACCTAAGGCTTCTCATTGGAGTTCAAGAGAAAGGGATATAATTCTCCTGAAAGAGAATTTGTTTCAGTGAGAAGTTTTTCAGTGAAAGGAAAAGAAGGAAAAGGTGGGCACAGAAGCAGAGGGAAGGAAGGGGGTGGGTGGGAAGGAAGCACAGGCTAGGGGGGACAAAAAAGAAAAGAAAAAACCTTGTGTGATCTTGCCCTAGCATTTTATAAGCTTGAAGAGGGGAGGTAAGACTCTGGGTCAGGTCTCTGGGAAAAGTCTATCTACAGGCTTTGTGCCCCAAGGGGGGCATACAGAATGGTGTGTATGACAAAAAGCTATATACACTCTCCCCTCTCGCCAATAGAGGCATGGTTAGGCAGCCTAACAGTTCCCATGGTCTCCTTATAGGACCTCTTGGGAGGGGCTCTTGACAACATTGCAAATGGCAGCCCCTTTTCCCCTACACTGAGTGCTGATACTCACTCTGGATTGGGGTCTTCTGCCAGTAGCTATACTCTATGAGTGCATGGGGCTGGGTACTTCTAAAATAAAGCAACTGATCTTTCCAGGGCACCAATTTTGAGAGCATGCTTGAAGTATTTCAGTGGCTTGAGAACAAGTGTTTACCACACAGCTAGTAAGAATAATCAATTAAAATAGGAGGAGGGAAGTATTTCCAGCTAATCTCCCCCACTGACTTTATGCTCCCTGTCCTTGGATCTCAGTGTCCCTTCCTTATGGCAATGTCCTGTCCCCATACTTCTAGGGACGGTTCATTTCATGCCATTTACCCCCTGGGACAGTTGCATATAGTACAAGAATTTCTAGTTATATTGGTTACAGTTGTGATTAAGAGTGTTGGGTAGGAAAAAGAAATTGTCACTCACAGGAGAGATAGAATAGTAAAAGAAATAACATTGTAAAATTAAAAGCTCTGGATCTGGTGTCAGAGGTCCCTTTTCTTATTATTGTTTTTGCTTATTTCTTCTGTGATATTCGGCAATTTTACTTCTCTCTTGGCCTCAATTTCCTCATCTGTAATAATATTTTTATAGGACCTGTGATTTTGTTGGTATATAGAGCTGTTACTGACAAAATTCCTCTACCAATTCAGATTGATGCTTCTGAAAGTTATAGACATAACCAGTTTCAAGAGGCAGTGAGAGGTTAAGTGATTTGCCTACCTAGGTTTTGCCATTTCCTTCTCCAGTTCATAGATGAGGAACTGAGGCAAATGGTTAAAGTAGTTTGCCCATGGTCACACAACTAGTGAGTATCTGAGCTTGGATTTGAACTCAGGCCCTCCTGAATCAAGAACTGTTGGTGCTCTATCAACTTGTTGACTTGAAAGTTTTGTAAAAGAAGACAAACAGGCTAGGTGATATACATTTATACAATTTGTTCCCTTAAAGCTAGCAGATACATGCTGCATGGAGCCAGAATCTAAGTTCTGACTGCCTGATACAAGAATGAGAAAGTTCTTTTATATATTTTAGGACAATCCTAGGATGTCTGTGTCCCTCAGACTTATGGTCTCCATATGTTTTTACAAAGGAAGTTTCACAATTGAATATATTTGTGAATACAATCAGACAAGACAATTGGCAAGGTAGTGTCAGTTGGAAATTAGGATCCTAGGATATCTGAGTTCCCCCATATGGAGTATTCTCCCAAGATAAGAGAAATCCCACTATTCTGTCATAAACAGGAAGAATACCCATTGTTGACCTTATCTTTCAAGTTACTGACACAGTAAAGGGAATTTTTAGAGCAAGGGAAAGCAATCAGGTTGATTAGTTAGGGCTTTGAATCTTATTGAGGTTCAAAAATGATATTAAATGATTATAAAACTGCTCTAGCTAGCAGCCCTTTCTCTGTTTTACAGAGAAGAAAATAGGGGCTTCAAGATTAGACTCCAAATGCCTTGCCTGGGACCACACAGATAGTAGGTATCTAAGTCAGGATTAGCCCAGGTTGACCTGACTCTATGTCCCTCACTATCCACTACACCATGCTGTAAATAAAGGGGTTGGAGCGACCATGTCCCTATTAGTGCAAGTAATGAATCCCCTGAATTGATCACCTGCAATCTGAATTCACACTATTCGAAGTTATACTTATGGAAAATATGGTAAGTGGTTTCAGCCCAATGGAAATAAATAGTGTGAATTTGAATAATGCAACCACTTCAGGGGAATCCTTATGTGGTCTTATGAGATCTAGCTGTATATAGGTCTTCATATTTTGTTGCTGTTCAGTGTCTCAGATCCTTCATGACCCCATTTGGAGTTTTCTTGGCAAAGGTACTGGAGTGGTTTGCCATTTCCTTCTCCAACTCATTTTACAGATGAGGAAATTGAGGCAAATAGGGCTAAGTGACTTGCCCAGGGTCACATAGCAAGTGTGTTTGAATTCAGGAAGAGGAGTCTTTTTGACTCCAGGTCCAGCAGCTCTAGTCATTGCTCTACCTAGTTACTCTTCTATATTTTGAGGTCTTAATAACAGCTGTATGGTCTCTTCTAGGTCTAAACTTCTGATCTGTGATGTCCAATGACCCTTAATTCTTTAAATCTGATAATTATCTTTCAAAAACTCCTGGCATGGTGCAGTAGAAATAACACTCATCTTAGTACCAGGAGGCTTGGATTCAAGATGGAGATAACTCAGGACCATCTCATCTATAAAATAGTCATGTGAAGAGTACCTACTTTACAGGGTTGTGAGATTCCAATAAGATAACATGGAAAAACCACTTGGAAAAATTTAAAATGCTATATGCATGTTGGCTACTATTATCATTGTTGTGGATGTGTTGCTCTGTATCAAAGGTCATGTGCTCTGTGTATATTTGTGTGTGTGTGTATGTGTGCATATGTGTATGTATACACTGTCTTGATTTAAGGACAAAGTTCTCTGTGTACTTGTGCACTGTGTGTGTGTGTGTGTGTGTGTATATATATATATATATTGACTTGTCCCAAAGCTCTGTTTGTGTGTTTTTGTACATAGACTATCTTGTTCTAAGAATAGGGACTTTGTCTTAAATTTATTGATCCTAATATGGTGCCTCATATAGAGCTTTGGATATAGTTAATCCACAGCACAACTTTAGTACAATGACCTGTGATTTCACTGGAGTGTGTACTACTTCTACCAACTCCTCTATAACTTATTAAAAGACTTTTAATATTTGATCTTGCTAGGAAAATTCAATATCCTGTGGCCAATCTGGTGATGAATCTCTCTGCATTTAGCTAGACTGGGCCTTGCATAACAAGTGTTTGGTTTAGCATTGGACATTCAGTCAAAGCTATTTCTTCTTGGTAGCACCTGCTGGAGCTTATAACCATCTAGCAGAGACTTTGAGGACCCAGAGCCTATCTCCCTGTCATGATGAGACATCAGAGTAGGACTTTAGTGGAAGAGTGTTCTTTCAGAAAGGGACATATAAAAACATTTTTATATAGTTGATAATAATAATGGTTAGTGGTAGTAGGAGTGGTGGTGTACATGGTGGTGGGATAGGTATGGAGGAAGGGGAGTTCTTCATATAGCACACTGAGAATTGCCATGAAAGTATTTTATAAACTTCAAGTTTAAACTCTAAAGTCAAACTATATAAATAGAAGTTGTGGTGGTGTTTACTACTTAGTACTAATACTAGTACTACTACTACTATGGCATAGGGCATACAAAGCTTCTGGAAGAATCACTTAACCTCTCAATGCTCTTGGCCAGTGGTATCAAAGTCAATTAGAAATTGGGACACTTAAGTCACACATAAGAATCCCTGCTGGCTGCATATTGGCTTAGAATACCACATATTAACATTATCTATGTTCTATTGTGTTTTTAATTTATTTTATATTCCCTACTACATTTTGATCTGGTTTCCTGGAACATGATGTTTGATACCTTTGCTCTAAGTAATTCTCTAAATTGTCCCGAGGGTTCTAGACTATATTGGTAGCGGGAATCTCCTCATGGGTGAGCTTCTTATCCTGATTAAATACTAAGTTTAGTCCTTATTATAAGTTAATGAAAAGTCACCAAGACTAAATATTTAATTGATGGTTACCTGATGGTTATTTAGAGAACAAGGATTATAGGACAAGTCCTTAACATGAAGTGGAGTTCAGGTAAAGAAACTATGCCCTTCATTAACATATACTTTAGTGGAGAAGATGATAATTTTTGATGGCCCTTTGTGGCAGTTCTGATGTTCTTACAACATCTCAATAGACTGACTGAGATATCAACACAGAAGCAGTGCCAGTGGTGAAAAGATCATCACATATCTGCTTAGTTACACGTCAACTGAGGTAAAGAAAGTGGGAAGATCAAAGAGGAAGAAAGCAGGACATTAGTTAGAAACCACCATCCAATTCTGAGGACATAGGAGTAGAAGGAACAGATGGGAGACAACCAAACAGTACTTGTGAATTGCCTTAATGAATGGATGAAGGGGAAGAGAACTTTTTCTCTCCATAGAAGAAATGAAGAAACTCTTCTCAAACTGTCTAATTTTAACCTAGTTATTGGCTTTTCCAAGAAGGGGGAGGAGGAAGGAGAAGGAAGAGTAGAGTAGGGTAAAGAGGAGTAAGATGAAAGTAGGAGGGGGCAAGTCTCATTTCTGTTGTTTCTTCACTTTTAATCAGGCCAAGTAATTAGCACTTGGGTCACCCTGCTGGGGAATGGGTATATAACTGCATTAACCTAGGGTATGAGGAAAGATCAGGGAACATTATCTTTGACATTTTCTATACTGTGATGATAGCAGCAACAGGATATACAAAAGGAGGAGCCTTGGGACAACCTTTAATTCAGACCAATTCAACAAACTTTTATTGAACTCCTACTGCATGCAAAGCTCTGTGTGCTTTCACTTCTGTTACCTGGCTTCCTTCAAGAGTCAGGCCAAACCTCACTTTATATTTTTTCCCCTCTTTCCTGTTTAACTTCTAATCTTGGTTTCATTGGTTTTGTTTGTGTAAAACATTTTTAATTTTTGAAATCAAAATTATCCATTCTATATCCTGGAATGCTCTCTCTCTTGTTTGGTCATAAATTCTTCCTTTATCCATAGATGTGGCAGGTAAAATATTCCATGCCCTCCCTAATTTGCTTATGATATTATCCTTTGTGTCTAAATCATGTGCCCATTTTGACCTTATCTTGGTATACAGTATGAGATACTGGTGCATACCTAGTTGCTGCCATATTGTTTTCCAGTTTTGCCTGCAGTCTTTGTCAAATATCGAGTTCTTATTCCAGAGGCTGGGGTCTTTGGCTTTATCAAACACTAGATGACTATGGTTCTTTACTATTGTGTATTGTGTATCTAATCTATTCCAGTGATCCACCACTCTTTTTCTTTGCTAGTACCCAATTATTTTCATGATTACCAGTTTGTATGTAATACAGCTTGAGATCTGGTACTGCTAGGCTACCTTCCTTCACTTTTTTATTGATTCCCTTGAAATTTTTACAAATGAATTATGTTATTATTTTGGACAGCAGTTAACCTCTAGGCACATCCTGTTCTGTTCTTCTAAAAGTAATAGATTATATTGTAATAGGCTGGCTTCCAAATTACTCTTTTGTGACAATGTGTCATGATCCAAGAGGAGGATTAAATCTCTGACTAGTGGCAATGAGTCTGCATCCCAATCATTCCTGAGGCCATGTTCTGAGATAAAGGAAGTATAGAACAGGACGTCTTTCTTTAATCCACCAGCCTTACATGTCCTCAGTGTTTTCTTTGTTTTTTTTTTTGCCTTTTGGAGGTCCATTGGGTTTAAGTAACTTGCCCAAGTTTACACGGCTAGTTATTTTTTTGTGTGGGTGTTAAGTGTCTGAGGCCAGAACTGAACTCAGGTCCTCCTGACTCTGGGGCAGGTGCTTTGCTCACTGTGCCACCTATCCGCCTTTACATGTCCTCAGTTTTATGAACTCCATTAGCACTGTGTTTGTTAGTAAGGTGGTAAATTATATAGCCTTATTCCCCAACTCCTCTACTCCTATTGCCTTCCCTCTGAAATTATACTGTACATATCTTGTATGTACATGAGTCAGCCTGTACAAAGGCATGGAGATAAGATGGAATGCAATATTTAAAGAACATCAAGAAGGCCAGTTTTACTAGATTATAGGCAGCTCAAAGAGGAATAATTTATTAATAAATCTAGAAAGATAGGTGGGAGGCAGTATTTGAAAGACCATTCAATTTAAGTACCAAAGAAATAGTTTGTATTTGGAATAAGAGCTCACTATCTGACAAAAACTGCAGGCAAAACTGGAAAACAATATGGCAGAAACCAGGTATACACACCAATATCTCCTACTATATACCAAGGGAAGGTCAAAATGGATAAATGATTAAGACACAAAGGATAATATCATAATAATAGGGAGCCACTGGAGTTTATTGAGCAGGAGAATGACATGGTCAAACATTCCTTTTAAGAATATCACTTTGTTAGCTTTGTTAGCTAGCATGTAGAGGGAAAAGTTACAGGAAAGGAAATCAACTAGAAGATAATTACAATACTCTAGGTTGGAGGTGATGAATGCCTGAATCAGGTCAGGTTGAAGATATTGTAATGGTAAGATTGACAAGATTTGGTAACTAAGTGGATATGTGGGTGAGGTAGATTGAGGATTTGGGAATTACTAGGAGGCTGTAAACATGGGTAACTAGAATAACAGAAATGCTTTCATCAAAAATAGGGCACTATGGAGGTGGGAGGGTTGGGGAGAAAGGCACTGAGGTCTGTTTTGGACATTCTGCATTCAAAATGTTTATAGGGGGGGGGGCAGGTAGCACAGCAAGTAAGAGCACCGGCTCCAGTGTTGAGAAGACCTGGAGATCGAATCCCGGGCTCAGACACTTAGCACCCACCCAGAAACACTATACATTTTCATTTTTAGAGGTTTGACTATGTAATGTAATACCAAGCAAAGGCAACTTCCCAGGTTCAAAATACCAGCATAGGTGCTCTCTATTTTATTCAGTAACAAACCCAGAACAGAGAAGATCAAAACATGACATCATTCAAAATACAGCATTTACTAAGTGTGATTAAATAATCTCCAAGGCCTACCCCACCCCAGGACTTTCCAATCATTCAATCAATTACAAAGTCTCTGTTCCAAATACTTCTCCACCCCTAGGCTATACCTTAATTAAGTCCACCACAAAGCCCCTCTTCTCAAATGGAGATTAGTTTCCAAACATAAGTAAAATACATTCATTTGCTCAACCATAGAACACAAAAAGGTCAAAAGTTCCCCACCCCTGGATCACAATTGAATCTACCCCAGAGTTACATCAAGTTTAAACACAGCACTTAATACCCAAATGGAGGTCTTTTCTTCATCTTGACACGAGGCAAGTTCTCAGCAATCTTAGTTCCTGGGGAGACAAGGCTTAACAAGGCCATAAGATACATTGCCAGTCCCTTCATGAATTTATCCTCTGTCTGTAGAACAGTCCTAGAACCCCTGAACACATTAGCAAAGCCCTCTCCCAGGATTTCTGTAAACATACAACAAGAAAATCCTTCTTCAGGGCTTCTGAACCAACAGAAAGGCTCCCAGACCCCTGCAACAACAGCACTGTCCTTCACCAGTGGACAGTATTCATTCTGTCTGCCGGACAGTCTCCAGACCCCTGCAACAACAGTACTGTCCCTCACCAGTGGACAGTATTCACTCTCTGTCTGCAGGACAGTCTCAGGCCTTCTTAACCAAATGCCAGGTTCCAGGACTTCTTCAACAGGACAGTCTTTCACCAGTGGACAAATCTGGCAAAATAACATCAAAACAGACAGACAAAGTACCAGCAAAACAGCCATGTCTCCTCAGTCCTTGGCAGCTCAGGGGGCAGGTCTCAAAAGTCCAGGGCAATTCAAAGCGGCCACCAGCAATCTCTTAGTCTCTCTCTCTCCACGAGGTGCTGCTTCCAAAAAGAACTTCCGCCTCTCTCTTGTCTCTCCAAATCTACATCACCAGCTCCTCCCACTTCAGGACTTTCTTTTCACATCAACAAGCCCATCCCACAGGTGGGATTAACAAACTCTGGGTTTTAATACAATCAATTTGAAAACCAAGCCAATACAGGGGAATCTTTAATTGCCATTACTATCACAGACTATAACCCTTAATACTTTTTTTTTTTTGCTTTTTGGAGGGCAATTGAGGTTAAGTGACTTGCCCAAGGTCACATGACTAGTTTTTTTGTGTTAAGTGTCTGAAGTCACATTTGAAATCAGGTTCTCCTGACTCCAGGGCTGGTGCTCTATTCACTGCACCACCTAGCATCCCCAACTCTTAATACTCTTTTTTTTGGTCTTTATTAATTTGTTTACTTTTAGT
Organism: Petaurus breviceps papuanus; assembly: GCF_028583685.1. Taxonomy (NCBI): domain Eukaryota; kingdom Metazoa; phylum Chordata; class Mammalia; order Diprotodontia; family Petauridae; genus Petaurus; species Petaurus breviceps. The sequence goes on from NW_027187234.1 coordinate 1,424,180, forward strand.
TTACAAGATTCATTAACATAATTCCTTGAGTTTCAAATTTTCTTTCCCTCGCCCCTCCTCCCCCATAGCGTCATACAATTAAGTATATAGAATCTGCAAATACTTTCACATTAGGCATTAGTCAGGTTGTAACTGATCGAATGAAGAATGGGAAAGAGGAAACAAAACCAAACACAAAAACGAAAAAGGGCAGGTAGTTTGCTTCAATCTGGGTTCAATCTCAGTTCTTTCTCTGGATGTAAACATCTCTCTCCATCATGAGTCTTTTGGGGTTGATTTATGACTCTGGATCACTGAGAAGAGTCCAGATTATCAAAGCTGCTTATCACACATACGTTGTGTCTGTAATTGTGTACAAATTCCTCCTGGCTCTACTCTTCTCATTCAGCATCAGTTCGTATGAGCCTCTCCAGGTAAATATGAAGTCCAACTGCTCCTTGTTTTTCTTATTGCACAATAGTATTCCATAACATGCATATACCACAACTTGTTCAGCCATTCCCCAGTTGATGGGCACCCCCTTAATTTCCAATTCTTTGCTAATATAAAAAGAGCTGCTATAAATATTTTTGTACATATGGGTCTTTTCCCCACTTCTATGATCTCTATTGGATACAACCCTAGAAGTAGTATTGCTGGGTCAAAGGGTATGAAATTATTTATAGCCCTTTGGGCATAATTCCAGATTGCACTCCAGAATGGTTGAATCAGTTCACAACTCCACCAGCAATGCATTGGCTTTCCAGCATTTGTCATTTTCCTGTTTTGTCATCTTAGCCAATCTGACTTGGGTGAGATGTGGTACCTCAGAGTTTTTTGATTTGCATTTCTCTAATCAATAGTGATTTAGAGCATTTTTACATATACTTATAAATATCTTTAATTTCTTCCTCTGTAAACTGCCTGTTCATATCCTTTGACCATTTATCAATTGGGAAATGACTTGTATTCTTATAGATTTGACTCAATTCTCTGTATATTTTAGAAATGAGTCCTTTATCAGAGGCATAGGTTGTTAAAATTCTTTCCCAATTTTCCACTTCCCTCTTAATCCTGGTTACATTGGCTTTGTTTGTACAAGAGCTTTTCAATTTAATGTAATCAAAATTATCCATATTGCATTTTATAATGCCCTCTAATTCTTGTTTGGTCATAACATCTTCCCCTATCCACAAATCTGACAGGTAAACCCTTCCTTGCTTTCCCAGATTGCTTAGAGTGTCAGCCTTTATACCTAGATCATGCACCCATTTAGACTTGATTTTGGTATATGGTGTTAGATAATGGTCTATGCCCACTTTCTGCCTGTAATGGGAATGTAAATTTGAAGATCTTCCCTGCCCCTAGGCTAAAGTGCACCTGGAGCCTGGGGTGGGAGGTTTGTTTTTCAGTAGATACTTCTTGATTGACCAGTGAGTCAATAAGGTTGTTACATTCTCTGAGCCAGGAGAAGGCTATATAAGCCCTGATGTGTAGCTTTGTTTTGGGGGCTCACTTTGAGAAGTGTTCTGTGATTTGATCTGGATTCTGGGAAGCCATTGTTGAGAGCCTCCCCTCGGCTTTGAAAAACCCAGATGTTGAAACCCAGATGTTGATTTGGTATGGATGTAATGGTTGGACAGTTTGGAAATCTGTCTACTTGATCTGTTTCTCTGACTTGATAATTCTGTCTGTGTATTCTGAAGTTCGGGGTGCTGACCTTTTTCCCCTGAACTAGGTGAATGATACATATCTGACTGATTAAAGTAAGCTTGTTAACCCATTTTGAGTTACTTTCCTTTATCAAAGCAGATCCAAGAACCTGTGGTGGCAGCAACCCTGAGGACTCTTGACTACACTGCCATACTATATTCCAGTTTTCCCAGCAGTTTTTGTCAAATAGTGAATTCTTATCCCTAAAACTGGGGTCTTTGGGTTTATCAAACAGTAGATTATTATAGTAATTGACTGCTGAGTCTTGTGTAACCAATCTATTCCACTGATGCACTACTCAATTCCTCAGCCAGTACCAAGTAGTTTTGAGGACTGCTGCTTTTTAGTACAGATTAAAATCTGGTATAGCTAGTCCACCATCCCTAGCATTTCTTTTCATTAATTCCCTTGATATTCTGGACCTTTTGTTCTTCCAAATGAATTTTGTTTCTATTTTTTCTAGCTCTATAAGGTAGTTTTTTTGGTAAACTGATTGGTATGACACTAAATATATGATTTAATTTAGGTAAAATTGTCATTTTTATTATATTAGTTCAACCCAGCCACGAGCAATTGATATTTTTCCAATTAGTTAGATCTGACTTTATTTGTGCCTTTTTTATTTTAGCTGAGGCATGGTATATTTTACTCCAGCCTTTTACCTTTACTCTTTGTGTATCCCTCTGTTTTAGATGTGTTTCTTGTAAAGAGCATATTGTAGGATTATGATTTCTAATCCATTCCGCTATCCGCCTCCGTTTTATGGGAGAGTTCATTCCATTCACATTCACAGTTATGGTTTTCTGTTTTTTTCCCTCCATCCTATTCCCCCCTGTTAATGCTTATATTTTTCTCCCCTTCTCCCTTCCCCTCCCTAATAGTTTTCCTTTTGACCACTGCCTCCCTCAGTATTCCCTTATCAGCCCCCCTCCCTTTTCCTCACCTTCCCCCTTACTTCTTCCCTCCCTACTAACCACCTTTTGTAGCCCTTTCTCCCTCCTACTTCCTGTATGATATTTTTATACTTAATGAAGTATGTTATTTCTTCTTCGCACCAAGTGTGACCAGAACAAATTTCATGCCAACTCCTCTCCCTCCCCTCTTTCCCTCTAATATGATATGTTTTGTGTCTCTTCTCCATAGAGTCCTATGCTTAACTGGTTGTTATTCCCTCCTTGCACCAGACCCAATGAGGGAAAAGCTCATATAATACTCATCTCCCTCCCTTTTTTTCCTCTGCTATATTGTTTTTATGCCTCTTTGTGTGGCATAATTTACCCTTTTCTATTTCATTCATTCCTCTTCTTCCATTGCAGTCCCTTTGTAGCCCTTAACAAGATTTTTTTTAATTGTCGTTTTGTGTAATTTATACTCATACCCTCTACTTGTCTATAAACAGTTTTCTCTTATTAAATAACAGTGTGTGTGTGTTTTCCTTGTTTACCTTTCTATGTCACTCTTTCATCTTGTAATTGGACGTTGAATTTTCCACTGAGTACATTATATATATAAAATGAACAGTCTGCCCTTGTGAATCCCTTATAATCAGTCTTTGGTAGGTGTCTTATATTTCTCTTGGTTCTTATATGTCGAATCTTCTACGAAGTTCAAGATTTTTTTTTAACAAAGTCTTGAAAAGGGAGTGGCTAGGTGGTGTAGTGAATAGAGCACCAGCCCTGGAGTCAGGAGGACCCAAGTTCAAATTCAGCCTCAGACACTTACCATAAAACCTAGCCATGTGACCTTAGGCAAGTCACTTAACCCCAATTGCCCTACCTTTCCCCCTCCAAAAAGAAAAAAAAACACAAAGTCTTGAAAGACTGAGAATTTATCAAATGTCTGTTTTTTTTTTCATGCAGGATAATACTCAACTTTACAGGGTATGATATTTTCAGCCAGAGCCTCAGTTCTTTTGCTCTTAAATATGTTGTGTTCCAAGACCTACAATCTTTTAATGTCTTTACTGCCAGGGTCTTAAGAAATTCTAACTGTGGCATCATCATATTCAAATAATTTTAATCTTGATGGTTTTAATATTTTATCCTTGAGGTGAAGGTCTCATAATTTGACTATAATTTTCCTATAAATTTTCCTCATAGGATCTCTTTTAAGTGGTGATAGATTTATTCTATTTTTGCCTCCCCCCCCCTTGTTCTAATGCTTCAGGACAATTTTCTAAACCACTTCTTGTATTATTTTATCAAAATTCCTTTTTTTGACTGTAATTTTCAGTTAGTCCAATTATTTCTATATTTTCCTTCCTTGATTTATTCTCCAAATCAGTTGTTTTCTTATAAGATATTTCACTTTCTCTTCTTTATTCATGTTTTGTTTAGTTATTTCTTGATCTCTCATAATTTTGCTGGCTTCACTTTGCCCAATTCTAATGTTTTCAAAAATTTTTTGGTCTTTATTAATTTATTCATTTACTTTTAGTTGACAAGATTCGGTTCCACAAATTTTTCAGTTTCAAATTTTCTTCCCCTCTCTCTCCCCACCCTCATGGTAGAATAAAATCAAGTATAGGATCTGCAAATACTTTCACATTAGACAGGTTATATAGAAGGATTGTGTAGAATGGAATGAACAATGGGAAAGAGGAAACAAAACCAAACAAGAAAAAGAAAGAGAGCAAGTAGTTTGCTTCAATTTGCATTCAAACTCTGTTCTTTCTAGTTCTTTCTCTGAATGTAGACATCTCTTTCCATCAAGAGTCTTTTGGAGTTGACTTATAACCCTGCATTGCTGAGAAGAGTCCAGTATATCAAAGTTGCTCATCAAATATACATTGTGTCTGTAATCGTGTGCAAATTTCTCCTGGTTCTGCTCTTCTCACTCAGCATCAGTTTGTATAAGCTTCTCCAGGTAAATATGAAGATCGTCTGCTCCTTGTTTCTTATAGCACAATAGTATTCCATAACATGCGTATACCACAACTTGTTTAGCCATTCCCCAATTGATGGGCATCCCCTTAATTTCCAATTCTTTTCCACCACAAAAAGAGCTGCTATAAACATTTTTGTACATATGGGTCTTCCTCCCAATTCTATGATCTCTTTGTGATATAAACCTAGAAGGGGTATTGCTGGGTCAAAGGGTATGAAATTACTTATAGCCCTTTGGACATAGTTCCAGATTGTTCTCCAGAATGGCTGAATCAGTTCACAACTCCACCAGCAATGCATTAATCTTCCAATTTTTCCACATCCTCTCCATCATTTATCATTTCCATGTTTGTCATCTTAGCCAATTTGCCTGGTGAGATATGATACATCAAAGTTGTTTTGATTTGCATTTCTCTAATCAATAGTGGTTTAGAACATTTTTTAATATGCTTAAAGATATCTTTAATTTCTTCCTCTAAAAACTGCCTCTTCTTATCCTTTGACCATTTATCAGTCAGGGAATGACTTGTGTTCTTATAGCTTTGAGTCAATTCTCTGTGTAATTTAGAAATGAGGCCTTTATCAGAGACATTGGTTGTAAAAATTCTTTCCCAATTTTCCACTTCCCTTTTAATCTTAGTTACATCAGCTTTCTTTGTACAGAAATTTTTCAATTTAATGTAATCAAAATTATCCATTTTGCATTTTATAATGCTCTCTAATTCTTGTTTGGTCATAAAGTATTCCTCTCTCCATAAATCTGACAGGTAATCTATTCCTTGCTTTTCCATATCGCTTACAGTATCAGCCTTTATACCTAGATCATGCACCCAGTTAGACTTGATTTTGGTATATGGTGTTAGATAATGGTCTATGCCCACTTTCTGCCATACTATATTCCATTTTTCCCAGCAGTTTTTGTTAAATAGTGAGTTCTTATCCCTAAAACTGGGGTCTTTGGTTTATCAAAGAGTAGATTACTATAGTCATTGACTGCTGAGTCTCATGTACCCACCATTGATCCACTGCTCTATTCTTCAGCCAGTACCAAATAGTTTTGATGACTGCTCCTTTATAATACAAATTAAAATCTGGTATAGCTAGTCCACCTTCCCTAGCATTTCTTTTTATTAACTCCCTTGATATTCTGGACCTTTTGTTATTCCCAGTGAATTTTGTTACTATTTTTTTCTAGGTCCACAAAGTAATTTTTTGGTAAATTGATTGGTATGGCACTAAATATGTAGTTTAATTTAGGTAAAATTGTCATTTTTATTATTTTAGCTTGACCCAGCCATGAGCCATTGATGTTTTTCCAGTTAGTTAGATCTGACTTTGTGTGAAAAAGATTTTGTAGCTGTGTTCATTTAGGCCTTGGGTTTGTTTTGGCAGGTAGATTCCCAAATATTTTATAATGTCTACAGTAACTTTAAATGGGATTTCTCTTTCTATCTCCTGCTGTTGGGTTTTATTAGAAATATACAGGAATGCTGAGGATTTCTGTGGGTTTTATTTTATATCCTGTAACTTTGCCAAATTTATTCATTGTCTCAAGTAGTTTTTTACTTGATTCTCTAGGATTCTCTAAGTATATCATCATATCATTCATAAAGAGTGATAACTTAGTCTCTTCTTTGCATAATTTGATTTCTTTTTTTCTCTAATTGCTACTGTTAACATTTCTCGTACCAGACTGAATAAGAGGGGTGATAGTGGAAACCCTTGTTTCTCTCCTGATCTTTTTTTTTTTTTTGCTTTTTGGAGGGCAATTGGGGTTAAGTGACTTGCCCAGGGTCAAATGGCTAGTTTTTGTGTTGTGTCTGAGGCTGGATTTGCACTCTGGTCCTCCTGACTCCAGGGCCAGTGCTCTATTCACTGTGCCACCTAGCTGCCCCCACCCCTGATCTTATTGGAAATGCTTCTAGTTTATCCCCATTATATATAATACTTGCCGATGGTTTTAAATAGATGCCACCTATTGTTTTCAGTAAGGCTCCATTTATTCCTATACTTTCCAGTGTTTTTAATAGGAATAGATGTTGTACTTTGTCAAAAAGCCTTTTCTGCATCTATTGAGATAATCATGTGGTTTCTGCTAGTTTTATTGTTTTTATGATCAATTATATTAATAGTTTTCTGAATATTGAATCATCCTTGATTTCCTAGAATAAATCCTACCTGATTAAAGTGATTAAAGATTCATGTGATAATTTGCTGTAGTCTTTTTTACTAATATTTTATTTAAAATTTTTGCATCTATGTTGATGAGGGAAATTGGTTTATCATTTTCTTTCTCTGTTTTATCTCTTCCTGATTTAGGTATCAGTACCATATTTTGTCATAAAAAGAATTTGGTAGGACTTCTTCACCAATTTTCCCAAATAGTTCGTAAAGTATTGGAATCAATTTTTCTTTAAATGTTTGATAGAATTCGCTAGTAAATCCATCTGGGCATGGAGATTTTTTTCCTAGGGAGTTCACTGATGGCTTGTTCAATTTCTTTTTCTGAGATGGGGTTAAGTAACTTACTTACTCTTCAGTTAATCTGGGCAACTTATATTTTTTTAAAATATTCATCCATTTCACTAAGATTGTCAAATTTATGTGCATACAATTGGGCAAAATAATTCCTAATTGTTGTTTTAGTTTCCTCTTCATTGAAGGTAGATTCACCCTTTTCATTTTTGATACTCATAATTTCTTTTTTCTTCCTTTTTTGTCATATTGACTAGGGTTCTATCAATTTTATTGTTTTTTTCATCAAACCAGCTCTTAGTTTTATTTATTAATTCAATAGTTTTCTTATTTTCAATTTTATCAATCTCTCCTTTGGTTTTCATTATTTCTAATTTAGTATTTAATTAGGGATTTTCAATTTTTTCTTTTTCTAGCTTTTTCAAATGCATGCCTAATTAATTGACCTCCCTTTTCTCTAATTTATTCATAAATGCACACAGGGATATAAAACTTCCCCTAAGAAATGCCTTTGCTGCATCCCACAAATTTTGGTATGGTGTCTCATTATTGTCATTCTCTTGAATGAAGTCACTGATTGTTTCTATAATTTCTTATTTGACCCACTCATTTTTTAGAATTAAATTGCTTAGCTTCCAATTAGTTTTTAATCTATCTTTTCATGGACCTTTATTGCATATGATTTTTATTGCATCATGAACTCAGAATTAGGCATTTAATATTTCTGCCTTTCTGCCTGAAGTGTGAGGTTTTTATGCCCTAGTACATGGTTGATTTTTGTCTATGTGCAATGTACTGCTGAGAATGTATATTCCCTTTTATTCCCATTCAGTTTTCTCCAGAGTTCTGTCATATCCAGCCCCTCTAAAATGCTATTCACCTCCTTAACTTCTTTCTTGTTTATTTTGAGATTAGATTTATCAAGTTCAGAGGGGGGGGAGATTAAAGTCTCCCACTAGTATAGTTTTGCTATCTATTTCTTCCTCTAATCCCCTTAACTTCTAGGAATTTGTATGGTATACCACTTGGTGCATACATGTTAAGTAATGATATTGCTTTATTCTCCATGGTGCCTTTTAGCAGGATATAGTTTCCTTCCTTATCTCTTTTAATTAGATCTATTTTTGCTTTTGCTTTATCTGAGATAAGGATCACTACTCCTGCTTTTTTTTTTTTTTACTTCAGCTGAGGCATGATATATTTTGCTCCAGCCTTTTACTTTTACCCTGTGTGTATCCTCCTGGTTCAGATGTGTTTCTTGTAAAGAGAATATTATAGGATTATGGTTTTTAATCCATTCTGTTATCTGCCTCCGTTTTTTGGGAAAATTCATCCCATTCACATTCACAGTTAGGTTTGCTATCTGTCTTCCTCACCATCCTATTCCCTCCCATGTTTATGCTTTTTTTTCCTCCCCTCTTCCCTTCCCCTCCTTAAGAGTTTTCCTTTTGGCCAACACCTCCCTCAGTATTCTCTTCTTATCAGCTTCCTTCCCTTTTCTTCCCCTTCTCCCTTACTTCTTCCTTCCCTTGTAACACTCCCCCCCCCCTTTTTGTTCTTTCCCCCTCCTACTGCCTGTAGGATATGATAGATTTTTATACTTAATGTAGAATGTTGTTTCTTCCTCTAACCAAGATTGACAAGAACAGATCTCATGCAATGCTCCTCTCCCTCCCCTTTCCCTCTATTATGATACATTTTGAGTCTCTTCATTTTAAAAAATTTTTTATATATTCATATGCTCATATGCCCTCATATATAGACATATATATTTTTCCATTCTATTCAACTACTGAGAAAAGTTTCATGAGTCACAACTGTTGTTTTTCCTTGTAGGAATGTTAATAGTTCAACTTTGATAAGTTCCTTATGATTTCTTTTCCCTGTTTACCTTCTCATGCTTCTCTTGCTTCTTGTATATGAATGTCAAATTTTCTATTCAACTCTGTTTTTTTCAGCAAGAATGCTTGAAAATCCTCTATTTCACTGAATGACCATATTTTCCCCTGAAACATGATAGATATTAAGTTTTGCTGGGTAGGTGACTCTTGGTTTTAACCCCAGCTCCTTTGACCTCTGGAATATCATATCCCAAGCCCTTTGATCCCTCAGTGTAGAAGCTGCCAGATCCTGGGTTATCCTGATTGTGTTTCCACAATATTCAAATTGTTTCTTCCTGGCTGCTTGTAATATTCTCTCCTTAATCTGGGAATTCTGGAACCTAGCTATGATATTCCTAGGAGTTTTCTTTTTGGGATCTTTTCCAGGAGGTGATTGGTGGATTCTTTCAACTTCTATTTTACCTTCTGGTTCTAAAACATCAGGGCAGTTTTCTTTGAGAAGTTCCTGGAGGATGATTTCTAGGTTCTTACTTTGATCATGGCTTTCAGGTAGTCCAATGATTTTAAAATTATCTCTCCTGGATCTATTATCCAGGTCAGTGGTTTTTCCCATGAGATATTTCACATTGTCTTCTATTCTTTCATTTGTTTGGATCTGTTTAACAGCATCTTGACTTCTCATAAAGTCATTAGCTTCCATTTGCTCCAATCTAATTCTGAAGCAATGATTCTCCTCATTGAGCTTATGAGATTCTTTTTCCATCTGGCAAATTTGGCTTTTTAAGGCATTCTTCTCCTCATTGCTTTTTGAGCCTCTTTTGCCATTTGAGTTAGTCTCTTTTTTAAGGTATTTTATTTTCCTCAGTCAGGCTGTTGACTCTCATTTCATAATTTTCTTGCATTGTTCTCATTTCTCTTCCCAATTTTTCCTCCACTTCTCTTATCTGCTTCTTAAGGTCCTCTATGGCCTGTAACCAGCTCGTATTTTCCTTTGAAGCTTTTGGTGCAGGAGTTCTGACTTCACTGTCTTCCTCCTGTTCCATGCTTTGCTCCTTTTTGTCCCCAAAATAGGAGTCTAATGTTGGGTTCTTCTGTTTGCTTTGTTTCCTTTGCCTGGTCATGTTGCCCCTCAGTCACTTGACCCCTGGGCTTTTTGCCACAGTAGGACCCTGCCACCAGACAGGGGAGCTTTTGCCCCAAATGCTGGAGTTTTCTCAGCTGCCAGAGGTATTAGATGCGTGCCCTCTCTGAGGTCTCCACATGCTCTGGCAAGCTGGACACACGCCCCGGACCTCCACCCTAGACTGCAATCCAGATTCAAGCAGGTTAAAGCAAAAGCGATTACCCCTCAGACTGGTGCTTGGTCCTCCTACACTCTGCAGGCCAGGAGCTGAAGTTGCCATGTACTGCTGGCTGGCTGTGCCAGCATCTCAGCAGATTCTCACCCCAGGGGCAAAAGCCAGGCACTCCCACTTACTGGGTCCCAATATCCAGACTGCACTGACCTCTCACTTTGTCTTTCGCATCTATGTATTGATAAATCTGGAAATGGCCACAGCTGCTGCTGATCTGGAGTCCCTCTGGCCTGCGGCTGGTCAGGCCTGCCCTGGGGCTAAAGCATAGGCATGGGTCTGGGATTGGCTCCCAGACTGCTATGCTTGCCACTTGCTGCTGGTCTGCCGGGCTGTCCTCAGCAGGAGGTTAGCTTCTCTTTGTCATTTTGTGGGTTCTGCAGCTCCAAAGTTTGTTCAAGTTAGTCTATTTTTTAAGGTGTATTTTCTTCAGTCAGGTTGTTGACTTGCTTATCATGATTTTCTTGCATCATTCTCATTTCTCTTCCCAATTTTTCTTCCATTTCTCTTGATTTTCAAAATCCTTCCTGAGCTCCTCCATGGCATGTACCAGCTCATATTTTTCTTGGAAGCTTTTGATGCAGGAGTTCTGACTTCGTTGTCTTCCTCCCATTCAATGCTTTGATTCTTTTTGTTTCCAAAAAAGGATTATATGGGCTGATAGCTCTTGCTCTGTTTTCTTCTCTTGCCAGCTAATTATTTGACTTTTGAGCTCTTTGCCAAAGTAGAACTCTGATTCCAGAGTGGAGAGCTTTGTCCTAAATCAGTGAGGTTTTTGTAAATGTTGTCAGGGATCTGATGATTTTGCCCTCTCTACAGTCACAATACTGGCACACTGGTGTTTCTCATCCCAGTGCCTCCCCCTATCCCAGACAGTAACCAGATTCAAGCAGGTTAAAGCAAGAGTGATTACCCTCTAAATGGTCACTTGGTCTCCCTATGATCTGCAGTGCAGGAGTTTGGGAGGCAGCCATATGGTAGCAGTTGCAGCACCTGTTCCCCCACAACCTCTCACCCCAGGAACATGGGTAGGACTGTGCTCTTCTGTCACCCAGTTCCAACAGAGTTCCCCACCCACCTTTTATTTTCTCTTTGGCATTTATGGGTTGAGAAGTCTAGAAACCACCACAGCTGCTGGTGATTTCCTCTCCAGAAGAGTTGATGTCTTCTTTCAATGAATATTTTGCCTTGGTTCTAGGACCTAAGGGCAGTTTTCCTTGATAATTTTCTGAAAGATGCTGATCAGCCTTTTTTTTTTTGTCTTTGTTTTCAGATATACAATAATTTTTTTTTTAAATTGTCTCTCCTGGAACTATTTTCCAGGTCAGTTATTTTACTATACAGGTATTTTAGAGAGTAGAAACAGGATTTCCAAGGGGCTCCAGCTCCCACCTCCTCCAATTTATGTAAAATGTGACTCTGAACAAACTTTGGAGCTACAGCACCCACAAAATGATACAGAGAAGCTAACCTTCTTCTGAGGACAGCCCAGCAGGCTGGCAGGAATCAGCCAGCACAGAACTCTGGGAGCCAACCCTGGCCCAGCTGGAGCCAGAGATTTTAGCCTCAGGGAAGGCCTGACCAGCTGCCAGCTGGAGGGACTTCAAATCACCAGCAGCCATGGTGGTTTCCAGAATTATCAACCCATAGATGCTAAGGACAAAGTAAGAGGTAAGTGTAGTGTGGACTTTGGGATCTGGTAGTTTGGGATTGTGATCAGCCTTTGCCCCTGGGGCAAGAAGCTGCTGAGATGCAGTGGCTGTGCAGGTGCCACCAAGTGGCAGTTTCAGTTCATAGCCTGCAGATTGTAGCGTGACCAAGCAACCAGTCTGAGGGGTAATCACTCTGGCTTTAAATTGCTTGGATCTGGATTGTGGTCTAGGGTGGAGGTCCTGGGGTGTGCAACCAGCTTGTCAGAGCATGTGGAGGCTTCAGAGAGGGCACCCAACTAATACCTTCGACAGCTGAGAAAACCCCATCATTTGGGACAAAACTCCCCTGTCTGGTGGCAGGGTCCTACTGTGGCAAAAAGCCCCAAAGTCAAGTAATTGAGTGGCAACATGAGTAAATGAGGGAAGTAAAGCAAACAGAGGAATCCAATATTATACTCCTAATTTGGGGACAAAAAGGATCAAAGCATGGAACAGGAGAATTACAGTGAAATCACAACTCTTGCACCAAAAGCTTCCAAGAAAAATATGAGCTGTTTACAAGCCATAGAGGACCTGAAGAAGGATTTTGAAAACCAAATAAGAGAAGTGGAAGAAAAATTGGGAAGAGAAATGAGAACAATGCAAGAAAATTCTGAAATGAGAGTCAACACTCTGACTGAAGAAAATAACACCTTAAAAAATAGACTAACTCAAATGGCAAAAGAGGCTCAAAAAGGCAATGAGGAGAAGAATGCCTTAAAAAGCCGAATTTGACAGATGGAAAAAGAATCTCAAAAGGTCACTGAAGAGAATCATTCCTTCAGAATTAGATTGGAGCAAGCAGAAGCTAGTGACTTTATGAGAAATCAAGATATTATTAAACAGATTCAAACAAATGAAAAATTAGAAGGCAATGTGAAATATCTCATTGGGAAAATCACTGACCTGGAAAATAGATCCAGGAGAGATAATTTAAACATTATAGGACTACCTGAAAGCCATGATGAAAAATAGAACCCAGAAATCATCTTTCAAGAAATTCTCAAGGAAAATTTTCCTGATGTTTTAGAACCAGAGGGCAAAACAGATATCGAAAGAATCCACTGATCACCTCCTGAAAAAAAAATTCCAAGAAGAAAACTCTTAGGAATATTATAGCTAGTTTCTGGAATTCCCAGATCAAGGAGAAAATATTACAAGCAGTCAGGAATAAACAATTTAAATATTGTGGAAACACAATCAGGATAACATGGGATCTGGCAGCTTCTACACTGATGGATCAAAGGGCTTGAAATATGATATTCTGGATGTCAAAGGAGCTGGGATTAAAATCAAGAATCACCTACCCAGCAAAACTGAGTATCATGTTTCAGGGGAAAATATGGTCATTCAATGGAATAGAGTACTTTCAAGCACTCTTAATGGAAAAAACCAGAGTTGAATAGAAAATTTGACATTCATATAAAAGAAGAAGGAGAAGGTAAACAGGGAAAAGAAACCATAAGGAATTTATCAAAGTTGAATTATTTATATTCCTACAAGGAAAAATGATAATTGTAACTTATGAAACTTTTCTCAGTATGAGAATATTTGAAGGGTATAGAAATGTGTACACACACACACACACACACACACACACACACACACACACATATATATGTCTATATAGGTGGGTATATGGGCGTATGAATACATATGTGAATGTGTGTATATATGTGTACAGGTATACATAGATAGAGGGCACAGGACCAATTTAATAGGAAGGATGATATTTAAAAGGTGAAATAAAGTGGTGAGAGAGGAATATAATGAGAGTAGATGGGGAGAGACAGAATGGCATCAACTATCTCATATAGAAGAGGCAAGGGAAAATGGTCACAATGGAGGGGAAGAACAGGAAGGCAAAAGGGAATTTTTTCTCATTGAATTTGGCTTAGGGAGGGAAAGACATACACACTAACTAGGGTATCTCACCCTACAGGAGAGTAGGGGAGAAAGGGATTAGAGGGGTGATAATGGAAGGGAGGATAGGTTGGGGGTGAGGGAATTTGGCAGCACCCACTTTTGAAAAGTGACAGGATCAAAGTAGAGAATAGAACAAGTGGGAGATGGGATAGGAAGGAGGGAAATACAGTCAGTCTTTTACAATATATCCACTATGGAAATGTTTTGCATGGCTACACATGTCCAACCTATATTGAATTGCTTATCTTCCCTGTAAGGGTGGGTGATAAGGGAGGTAGGGAATGAATCTGGAATTCAAAGCTTTAATATGAAATGTTTAAATATATATATATATATATGTGTGTGTGTGTGTGTGTGTGTGTGTGTGTGTGTGTGTGTATTTACTATTACCAATATTATTTTACATGTAACTGGAAAATAAGATATTCAGGCACTGGGGCATAGAGATCCACCATGCCCTACTGGGAAGTTGGAGGGGGTATGGGAGAAGATATTGGAGAGAGCAGATTGGAGGAGGGGATATCCAGTGGGATCGCTATTTTGGGGTAGTGGGTATGGGGAAAAATGGGGAGAAAATTTGTAACTCAAAATCTTGCAGAAATTAATGATGTAAACTAGAAGTTAATTAAGCATTTGATAAAAAAGCATTTTATGTTTTTTGCAATTTTTTTATTCTTTTCTTTCTGTTTCATAGAGGCATTAGGTTACACTTACCCCATTCTAATTTTTAACAAATGTTTTCTTCTTTTAATTTTGTATATCCTTTTCCACTTGACCCATTTTACTCTTTAAGGATTTCTTCTTCAGTGAATTTTATTGCCTGCTTTTCCATTTGGCCAATTCTACTTTTTAAGAACTTGTTTTCAGTGTTCTTTTTCCCATTTGGATGATGAATTTTTTAAGGACTTTGTTTTAAGGACATATTTTCTACAGCCAATTTTTGTCCTTTCTTTTCCAAGTTTCTGACTTTCTCTAGCAAACCTCTCATTTCTTTCCTCAATTTTTCTTCTACCTCTCTTATTTGACCTTTAAGACCCTTTTTGAGGCCTTCCAAGGACTGGACTTGAGACCGGTTCATATTCCCATTTTAGCCTTCATATGTGGGTATATTGACAATGTTGTCCTCTTCTGAATTTGTGCCTTGACCTTCCCTGTTCTGATAATAAAAATCTATTTTCAATTTTGGTTTTTCCTTTTCCCTCATGTTACTTGACTAATTCCTGTCCTTTAGAGTTTAGCTCTCCTGCTGGAGTGCAGGCGGCACAGATCTTGTACTGGTTCCTTGTACTGGCATCCCAGGACCTAGCCACTGGCTTTGTGTGCTAGAGCCTTAGGTGCTGGCAGGTGGAGCCAGTAGGGGTCTGGCAGTTTACCTGGTGCTGATCTAAGCTCAGCAACATTGGAGCTCTCAAGTTGGTGGTGGGGAGTCTGGCCCCTGAGGGCTGCCTGCTCACCTGGGCTTTGCACTTGAATGTTTGACTGCTGGAGGATCTCTCCCATTCTGGATATCTGTGTCTCCTGGAGTTGTGCTTCCTGGAGTTGTGCTGAAGCACCAGGAGATTTGGCTACTGAAGAACACTGGCTGAAGTGGTGGTTTTTCAAGCACATGTCTACTGGTTCCACTACCTGTGCTGAGGCACTTGGGGAATCTTGGTGTTGGCACTTTCCTGGTCCACCATCCTGGGACTCAGGATTTACCCCTGGTTTTCTGAGTTCAGTTTGCCCTTGGCTTGCACGGATATCTCCCATTCTGTACTGCTCACCCTCCCCCAGAGTGAGATGGGCCTTTCCCGTTAATCCTTTAAGCTTCCTCATGGGAGAAGAATTCACCTGTTTTACTTTTATACTGAAAATTTCCACTTGTAATCTGGGAAATTTATATTTTTGTAAATATTCATCCAATCCACTTAGATTGTCATGTTTATTGGCTTACAATAGGGCAAAATATTTCCTAATAATTGCTTTAATTCATCTCCTCTATTTTATTAATGTAAGACTTTAAAGAAATGAATTTTCCCCTAAATACTGCTCTGAATGAATCTCACAAATTTTGGTAGTTTGTCTCATTGTCATTCTTTCTTTAAAAGTTATTGCTTCTGTGATTTGTGCTTTGTCCCATTCATTCTGTACACTTAGATTAAAATTAAATTGGAAACTAAATAATCTATCTTTCCAATGCCCTTTATTGAATGCAATTGTATTTCATTAGGATCTGAAAAGGATGCATTGAATATTTCTGCTTTATTACATTTTATTTTGAGGTTTTTATTAGCACATGATCAATTTTTGTGTTGGTGCAACTTCTGAGAAAAGGATATGTGTGTATGTGTGTATAATGCATATATGTATATATTTCTATCCTCATTACATTTTCTCCTGAATTCTGTTATATCTAACTTTTCTAAAATTCTAATCAACTCCTTAACTCTTTCTTGTTTATTTTGTGGTTAAATTTATTTAGTTTTAAACTATAGTTTTACTATTTTTTCCTGTAATTCCCTTAACTCATCCTTTATATATTTGGATGATTTAAACTTGTTGCACATTTCTTCAGTACTGATATTATTTCATTTTCAATGTTACCTTTTAGCAAAAAGCACTTTCTTTACTTACATTTTAAAATTAGATCTAGATTTGCTTTTGCTTTGTCTGAGATCATGATTGCTACCCCATTTTTATTTTACTTCTGCTGAAGCTTAATATATACTGCTCTACACCATTATGTTTACTGTTTTTCTGCCTGCCTGAGGTGTGTTTCTTGTAAATAACTTATTGTACATTCTGCTTTTTAATATACTTTGCTGTATGCTTCTGTTTTCTGGGAGAGTTCATCCAATTCACATTCACAGTAATTATTACTAAATATTTATTTCCCTCCTCTTTAACTCTCTCTCTCTCTCTCTCTCTCTCTC
>NW_027187234.1:1441053-1474160 GCF_028583685.1 Petaurus breviceps papuanus
TCTCTCTCTCTCTCTCTCTCTCTCTCTCTCTCTCTCTCTCTCTCCTTTCACCCTTTCCCTTATCACCAGCATTTTGCTTCTGAACACTGCTTCCCCCAATCTGCTCTCTCTTCTGTCAGCCCACCCCCCTTTTCTTAATATCCTCCTCTCCTACTTCCCTCTAGGGAAAGATAGATTTCTATGTGCAATTGTTTGTGAATGCCATTACCTCTTTGAGCCAATTCTGATAAAAGTTAAGTTCAATGAATGCCCACTGTGCCTCTTCCCATCTTCTGTTACACTATAATAAGGTGTTCACACCTTTTCATGTGAAATAATTTACCTTACTATACCTCTTCCTTCCTTCTGCTGCCAGTGTAATGCTCTTTTTCACCCTGTAATTTTGATTTTGGATATCATCCCATAGTAGTTACCTTATACCTACAATATCTTTTTATGTATACCCCTTTTAGCTGTAATTAAAATGTGCAATTGTAATTAAGTTTTTAAGAGCCATAAGTATTATCTTCCCATGTAGGGATACAAACAATTTAACCTTATTTAATTTTGATGATTTTACTTTCCTTTTTGCCTTATTGTTCTTCTCTTGAGTCTTGTAATTGAAAATATAATTTTTTGTTCTGCTTTGGTCTTTTCATCAGGAAAGCTTGAAAGTTCTCTGTTTCATTGAATGACCATTTTCCTCCCTGAAGAATTATGCTCAGTTTCACTGGTTAAGTGATTCTTAGTTGTAATACTAGTTCCTTTGCCTTCCAGAACATCACCTTCAAAATCCTACAATCTTATAATGCAGAAGCTAATAAAGCCTGTGTAATGTTTACTGTGGTTCCATGATATATGAATTGTTTCATTCTGACTGCTTGCAATATTTTCCCCTTGACCCGGGAGTTTGGTTATAATGTTCTTGGGAATTTCTATTTCAATATCTCTTTCAGGAGATGATTGGTGGATTATTTCTGCATAATTTTCTTTTCAATTTATGGGGGGGAAAGCATTTCTATAACATAGTACAATTTAAAAATAGGTGATTGAACATGAAACTGCAAATATCCTATGTATTATTTGTTATTCCTTTCAAATATAGAACAAAATTATCATGTACATTTTTTACTCCCCTTCTCAACCTAGAGATGACTACCATTAGATACAAATAAGTATTTATACATGTAAAACTATTCCAAACATACTTCTATTTATCAATTCTTTCTCTAGATGCAGATAGCATCTTCCTTCATGTGTCCTTTATAGATAATTTGGGTTATTTATAATAGACAAAATAACTAATTCACTCAAAGTCATTAAACTAGCATTGCTGTTACTCTATACAATGTTCTCTTGGTCCTACTCATCTTGCTCTAAGTTATTTCATACATGCCTTTCCATTTTTTTAATAAAATCATTGAGCTCATTATTTCTTATAGCATAGTAGTTTTCCATCATGATCATAGACCAGAATTTGTTCAGTGTTTCTCCAACTGAAGGACATCTCCGCAATTTCTAGATTCTTTGTCACCACTAAGATTGCTGCTATAAACATTCTAGAACAGTTAAGTTCTTTTCTTTTTTCCTAATCATCTTTGGAAAAAGACCAAGTAGTAGTATTGCTCAAAGGGTATAAATAGTTTAGTAACTCTTTGGCTATAATTCCAGATTACTCTCCAAAATGGGTGGATCATTTCACAGTTTGGCTAACAATGAATTACTTCTCCAGTTATATCACATCATCTCCAATATTTGTCACTTTCCCCTTCTATCATTTTAGCCAATCTGATAGGTGTAAAATCATAACTCAATGTTGTTTTAATCTACATTGCTCTTATCAATAATG
Organism: Petaurus breviceps papuanus; assembly: GCF_028583685.1. Taxonomy (NCBI): domain Eukaryota; kingdom Metazoa; phylum Chordata; class Mammalia; order Diprotodontia; family Petauridae; genus Petaurus; species Petaurus breviceps. The sequence continues at coordinate 1,442,882 of NW_027187234.1, forward strand.
ATTTAGTACATTTTAAATGACTATAAATTGTTTACATTTCCTCATTATAAATCCTTTGACCATTTACCAATTGGGGAATTACTTGTATTTGTATATATTTGAACATCACACACACACACACCATATATATATATATATATATATATATATATATATATATATGTTTATTGTCTATGTTACCTACTATCAAAATGTAATTAACCTGTTTATCTCTTTTAATTATATCTATTTTATCCATAACTTCATAATTCCTACTTCTTCTCTTTTTGCATCAGCTGAAGTACAATAAATTCTACTCCATCCCTCCATTTTAACTCTGTGTTTATCTCTTATTTTTTTTATTTATTTATTTTGAAGGGCAATTGGGGTTAAGTGACTTGCCCAAGGTCACACAGCTAGATTTTCTGTTAAGTGTCTGAGGCCGGATTTGAACTCAGGTCTTCCTGACTCCAGGGCCAGTGCTCTATTCACTGTGCCATCTAGCCACCCCTATTTCTCACTTTAAAATGCAGTCTTTCAATGTCTATTTTGCTCTCTGATTCTAGTATGTTTTCTTTGACAATTTTTACAAGTATGATGTCCAGGTCCTATTTTTGATCATGGCTTTCAGAAAGTAGTCCAATAATTCTTAAATTAACTCCTGGATCTATTTTCCAGGTTAGTTGTTTTTCCAATGAGATATTTTACATTTTCTTCTATTGTTTTCTTCTTTTGATTTTATTTGATTGATTCTTGATGACTCATAGAGTCACTAATTTCCACTTCAAAAATTCTAATTTTTAGGGAGTTATTTATTTAGTCACCTGTTTTACTTCATTTTCCATTTGACAAAATCTACTTTTGAGGGACTTGCTTTCTTCAGCAGATTTTTATATGTCCTTTTGCCTTTTTTGCTTCCTTTTTCTAGCTATAGAACTCCTTTCCATGCTTCTCTTAAATGTCTCTTATTTCTTTCCCCAATTTTTCTTCTACCTCTCTTACTTGATTTTTAAAATTTGTTTTGAGCTCTTTAAGGAGTTCTTTTTGTATCTGAGACCAATTGTCATTTTTGTTTGAGAATCTGTAGGCATTTTGAAATTGTTTTCTTTTTCTGTGTCTGTACCTTTATCTTTTCTGTCACTATAATAACTTTCTATGGTATTTTTTGTTGTTTCTTTTTTCCTCATCTTTTTTATTCTTTTTTGTTACTTTTAAAGTTAAGCTTGCTCCTTACGGTAGAAGGGGCACTGTCCCAAGCTTCTTGTGTCAGGGCTGTTGTGGCTGTTCATCTGCCACTCTGCTGAGGCACACTGGGTGAGAAGTGGGGAGGGCTTATGCTGTACTGGGGCTGTGGATGGGTTCCTAAAGGCTTTCCTGGTGCTCTGCTAAAGTTTATGGGGTGGGGGGGTGCAGAGGGAAGAGGTTGGAAAATGGCACTCAGGGTCCAAGGGGGTTGTTATCATGCTCCTGGCACAGTACTGAAATCTGGTGAAACGCTGGTGCTGTGCTGGCATGTGGTCAAATCACATTGTGTTATACTGAACAGGGTGAAAATCCAGGTGCTGCATTGGTCCTGAAGGGGTCAGCGTAGGGGCTGGCAGCTTGCTTGATGTGACTGTTGCAGTGGGCTATAAGGCTTCAATTACTGACCTGTGTTGATGTATAGGGCCTCCTTCTGGCTCACTGAGGTAGGGTTTGTTCACTGCTTGCCAGAATAATGCCTGCCCTGAACTTCACTCCCCTTTTATTTGAGTGAGACAAATCTTTTCTGCCAACCTTCCAAGTTCTCTTTGGCTAGAAAATTGTTTCACTGTATCATTTTGTTGGTTTTGCCATTCCAAAATTCATTTTGAAGGTCTATTTTATAATTGTTTAGAGGTAAATATGAGAGAATTCAAGGGATTTCTTGCTCACTTAACCATTTGGCTCCAGGAAGACCTCCTGATTACTTTTTGAATCCTAATATGTAATTTTATTTGTGTAAAAAGTTTCCAATTTCTTTTGAGAGTATCCACTTAAACTATATTATTTTATAAGATATCTTTGTTTGAAGTAAATGAATATTCTGGCTGATTTGGAAAAGTAAAGATATTGACAATGGTCAAGATTTGTGAATTTTTTAGTAGATTTAGCCCTACTTGAATCTGCATTAGTGTGTCTAGGAGGATCTGTATACAGTTTGTAGTGGAATACTCCAAATATGTATTATATTTGCCTTCAATATTTCCTTGATTCTAGGTGATATTTAAAAAATCAAGATCTAAAATGGTTCCAAGAGGCTGACATTTTCATCTCAATCTAACCAGATGACACTCAATAGGTGCTAGACGTATAAGCTAAAATAAAAACAAGAACAGACATGTTCTCTTTCCCTGTGATACAGGGCTCAAAACACTACTAATAGGAATAAAACAAGAAAAAGAAACAAAAAGAATTAAGATAGGCAAAGTGAACACAAACCATCACTATTTCTTGATAATATGATGCTTTACTTAGAAAATCCTACAGAATAAGCAATGAAACTAATTGAGACAATCAAAACATAAAGGGGTAGAATACACTATAAATGTCCATGAATGAATGGAATCTCTATGTAGTTATAATAATATGGAGTAGGAAAAAAAATGAAGAGATAAGAATCTTACAAATTATTTCAAAATGCATAAAACATCTGACAATCAATTGACCAAGGCAGCCTCAAGATCTGTAGTGATACAATTCCAAAGTATTTATTAAAGAAATTGTTTTTGTTGTTATTCAATTGTCTTTCAGTCATATTGAACTCTTACTGACCCAACATGAGATTTCCTTGGCAGACATAGTTGAATGGTTTGACAATTCCTTCTCCAGCTCATTTTATAGATGAGGAAACTGAGGCAAAGTTAAGTGACTTTCCCTGGGTCATGCAGCTAGTTAGTGTCTGAGGCCAGGTTTGAACTCTGGAAAATGAATCTTCTGATTCCAGGTCTAGCACTCAATCCACCATGCCACAAACCTGCCCTTAAAGAAATTAAGGAAACTAAAAAAACTGGAGGGATATTCAATATTCATAGCTAAGCCATGACAACATAATGAAAATACTCTCTCACTTTAGAGAGTTAGTATTCTACCAATCAAATGGCCATTTTTACCAAATCATTTAATAGGTCTCGATAAAATACTAAAAAATTCATTGGGAGGGACAAAATCATATTGAATATGAATAGAAAAAAATAGAAGCAAGAAGTACTTCCAGATCCCAAACTATATTGTAAAGCAGGAGGTAACAAACTATTATACTCTTTTTAAAAAATTAGATCACTGGAACAACAATAGTACACTCTTGTTTATACAGAACTGACATGGAATAAAAGGACTAAAATTAGTTCTCTGACTCAAAGAAAATTTCCCTATATACCTTACATGATCAGGATCTTAAAATGACTCCCCTTCATTATTGTAAGCATCAACTTTCCCTAAGCACTATCATTTATGACAACAGGGAAGATAGTTCTTTACCTTCTATACCTCACATCATATAGTACTTTTTAAAGAGTCCTTAGGTAGTTGCTAAATCAGATAGAGGAAAGACAAAGAAAGAAAACCATAGAGCCATATCCTTAATGGATATTAGTACAAAAGTTTAAAATAAAACTTCAGTAAATAAGCTATAGCATAAAATCAAAAGGATTATACACTATGAAAACATTTTATTTATATCAGGAATTAACATTTGGTTTTGTTATTAGGGAAACTATGAAAATAATAGGCCAGATTTGTAACAAGAAAATAAAAATCATAAACCTATATTAATAGATGTATAAAAATCTTTGGGAAAAAAATCATCCTCTATGTCTAAAAAATCACTGAAAAGGGATTTGATGAACCTTTTTTAAATGGGAATGATGAACCTTTTAAAAAATATGTAAGTAGTGATTATTTAAAACCAAAATCTACCATTATATGTACTGAGGATACACTAAAGGCCTTTTGGATATGTTAAGTGGTAAAGCAAGGATATCCATTAACATGAACATTTTTTGATAGAGTTCAAGAAATATTAGCTAAAGGAAAAATATAAAAAAAAAATTGACAGAATAAGAATAGCCAAAAAGGAGACAAAATGATCACTTTTTGCATGGGATATGATGGTTTACACAAAGCATCTTTGTCAACTAAAAGAAAATAATGAAATAAAATATACCTTCAGCAAAGTTGTAAGATGTAAAAGAGATTCACAAAACTCATTAATACATGTTTCTTTTTTTTTTTTTTAAGCAATTGGGGTTAAGTAACTTGCTCAAGGTTACACGGCCAGCTATCCCTGGGTGTGGTGCTAAGTATCTGAGCCCGGATTCGATCCCCCAGGTCATCCCAACACTGGGGCTGGTGCTCTTACTCGCTGAGCCACCTGGCTGCCTCAAAACATATGTTTCCTACGAACAAAACCCAGCAGTGAAGGATAAATGTCATTAAAAATAATGACAAAACATTTTTATAGAATTAAAGACAAATGTAAATAATTGGGAAAACATTAACTGGTCATCAGAAGGCTGAACAAATGTAAGGAAAAAGAAAGTACTACCTAAATATAATTATGTATAAAATGCTCTTCCAATAAATTAAGAAAAAATTACTTCATAAAACTAGAAAACAATGAAATTCATTCAGGGACATTAAATAACAAAAAATCCAAGGGATATCTTAAAAATAGAAGAGACCTAATAATGAAAAAAACTAAAACTAAACTATAAATCAGTAACTATAAAGAAAGTTTGGTCTTAGAAAAATCAAATTCAGACTGAGTAGTACAACCCTTTTGGTGTTCAACTTACAGAATAAAAAGGATATAACAGCATTCAGTAACTCAAAATTCCCCAAATACTGAGATGAGTGTTCATTATTCAATACAAACTGATAACCAAACTGGAAAGCATTCAGGTAGAAATTAGGGATAGACCAACATCTCCCACTATATATCAAGAGAAGTTTTAGACAGATCTATGACTCAGATATAAAAGGTAATGTCATAAGCAAATTAGAGAATCAGAGAAAAGAAAAGGGCTTGTGACCAAAGAAGGAAAAGAGATTAAAGAAAATAAAACAGAGTGTTTTCATGAAGTATAACTAAAATATTTTGCATAAATAAAATTAACATACTTAAAAGTAGGAGAGAAACAGTTAACAGGTAAAGAATCTTTACAGTAAGTTTTTCTGATAAAGTTTTATTTCCAAATTCTATTAGGAACTGATGAGAGTTTTTAAGAAAAAGAAACTTTACACAATAAACAAATGGTCCAATTATATGAAGAATTTTCAGTTGATGAAATCCAAGGCTTGAATATACATATGAAAAAAAGTTCTCTAAAATTACAAATAATTATAGAAATGCAAATTTATAGCATCCTCTTATGTTTTACCTCCTCTCCATAAGATTCTCAAAAATGACCAAAAAGCAAAATAGTTAAAGGAAAACAGATTCAGTGATGTATAGTTGATAGTGCTATTAACTGGTCTAGCAATTTTAAGAAGTCATTTGTAACTATGGCCTCAAAGTCACTAAACTATGCATATAGTCTTGTGATTTTCATTGGTGTAGGAATTTCCTGGTGAGTAGAGTGGAAAAATGTCAGAAGGCTCTCCAGCTAGTCATTTATTTCAAATAGTAGCCAGCTGAGGTAAAAATTCAGGTTAGTATAAATGTTGGGATATAGAGATAAGCAAAGCATGTTATAATGTTTGTCAATGGACAGTCAATAGAAAGGGAAATCAAGGCAAGAGCAGAGCCCCTTCTGGTCTTTTCTTGGAACCTCCCTCATTCCCCAAGGTATACCCAGCACCTTTATCTCAGTTTTCTATTCCAGGATGCCTGACCCTTCTCCCTCTCTCTCTTGTCTGCTGCAGCTACTTTCTCTTTTTGCCTATTGCCCTTCTGCCACACATTCTTTCTAGTTCACCTCTTGAGGTTCCCCACCACTTTTCCCTTCAATTTATCACTTCATCTACCCCATGTCCTAATCTCATACCCCATCATGCTATACCATGTTTCTTCATTTTATGCTACTTCAATCTAGTCTTAGATAAAGAAATAGTTCTCATTGCCAAAAGCAATTATGCAACATGCATCTATGATCCTATTATCTCTAGACTTCTCCAGCAGATTGCTTCCACTAACATTCCCACTCTCTTATCTTCAGCCTCTACACACTTACTAGTTACACCCCAGATACATATAAATATATCCATATTTCCCTCATCCTAAAAAAATTCACTGGCTTTAATGATTTTCTTCTTTTAAAAATTAATTTATTTGTTTACTTTTAGTTTACAAGATTCAGTTCCACAATCCCTTGGGTTTCAAATATTGTCCCCCTCCCCTTTCCTCCACCTCACCATATTGGCATGCAAAAAAGTGCAGCATCTGCAAATACCTTCACATTAAACATTAGTCAGGTTGTAAAGAATTATAACCACTGGAATCAACAATGGGAAAGACAAAACAAAACAAGAAAAAGAAAGAAAGCAGGTAATTTGCTTCAGTCTTCATTCAAACTCTGTAGTTCTTTCTATGGATGTGGATGTATCTTTCCATCATGGGTCTTTTGGAGTTCTCTTATAACCTTGCATTTCTGAGAAGAGTCCTATCTAAGTTGGTCATCACACATACATTGTGTCTGTAATCGTGTACAAATTTCTCCTGGTTCTGCTCTTTTCGCTCAACATCAGTTTATATAAGTCCAGGTTATTATGAAGTCTGTCTACTCCTCATATCTTATAGCACAATAGTATTTGATTATATTCATATACCACAACTTCTTCAGCCATTCCCCAATTGATGGTCATCCCCTTGATTTCCAATTCTTGCCACCACAAAAAGAGATGCTATAAATATTTTTGTACATATGGGGCCTCTTTCCACTTCTATGATCTCTTTGGGATACAACCCCAGAAGTGGTATTGCTGGGTCAAAGGGTATGCACTTTGGGTGTAGTTCCAGATTGCTCTCCAGAATGGTTGAATCAGTTCACAACTCCACCAGCAATGCATTAGTGTTCTGATTTTTTCACATCCCCTCCAGCATTTGTCATTTCCCTGTTTTGTCATTTTAGGCAATCTGACTGGTGAGATGTGGTACCTCAGAGGTGTTTTGATTTGCATTTCTCTCATCAATAATGACAGAGCATTTTTTTCATGTGCTTATAGACAACTTTAATTTCATCCTCTGAAAACTGCCTCTTCATATCCTTTGACCATTTATCAATTGGGGAATGACTTGTATTCTCATAGATTGACTCAATTTGTGTATTTTAGAAATGAAGCCTTTAGCAGAGATATGGTAGTAAAAATTCTTTCCCAATTTTACACTTGCCTCTTAATCTTGGTCACATTGGCTTTTGTTTGTACAGAAACTTTTTAATTCAATGTAATCAAAATTAGACATTTTGCATTTTATAATTCTCTCTAACTCTTGTTTGTCATAAAATCACCTTCTTCTCCATAAATCTGACAGGTAAACCATTCCTTGCTTTCCCAGATTGCTTACAGTATCAGCCTTTATACCATGATTGTGATCCCATTTAGACTTGATTTTGCTATATTTGGTGTTAAATATTGGTCTATGCCCAGTTTCTGCCATACTATATTTCAGGTTTCCCAGCAGTTTTTGTCAATTAGTGAGTTCTTACACCAAAAATTGGAGTCTTTGGGTTTATCAAACAGTAAATTACTATAGTCATTGACTGCTGAGTCTCATGTACCCAATCTATTCCATTGATTCACTACTGTATTCCTCAGCCAGTACCAAGTAGTTTTGATGACTGCTGCTTTATAATACAGATTAAAATCTAGTATGGCTAGGCCACACTCCCTATCATTTCTTTTCATTAATTCCCTTGATATTCTGGACCTTTTGTTCTTACAAATGAATTTTGTTACTATTTTTTCTAACTTTACAAAGTAATTTTTTGGTGACTGATTGGTATCACACTAAATATGTACTTTAATTTAGGTAAAATTGTCGTTCTTATTATATTAACTCAACCTAGCCACAGGCATCTGATGTTTTTCCAATTAGTTAGATCTGACTTTATTTGTGTGAGGAGTTTTTCTTACCTGTGTTTATATAAATCCTGGGTTTGTTTTGGCAGGTAGATTCCCAAATATTTTATAATGTCTACAGTAACTTTAAATGGAATTTCTCTTTCTATCTCTTGCTGTTGGATTTCATTAGAAATACATAGGAATGCCGAAGATTTATGTGGGTTTATTATTTATCCTGAAACTTTGCCAAATTTATTTATTATCTCAAGTAGTTTTCTACTTGATTCTCTAGGATTCTCTAAGTATATCATCATATCATCTGCAAAGAGTGATAGCTTAGTCTCTTTGCACAATTTGATTCCTTCAATTCCCTTTTCTTCCCTTATTGCTACTGCAAACATTTCTACTACCAAACTGAATAAGAGGGGAGATAGTAGACATCCTTGTTTCAATCCTGATCTTATTGGAAATGCTTCTAGCTTATCCTCATTACATATAATAATTGCTAATGGTTTTAGATAGATACTACTTAATATTTTAAGGAAGACTCCATTTATTCCTATACTTTCTAGTGCTTTTAATAGGAATGAGTTTTGTATTTTTTCAAAAGCCTTTTCTGCATTTATTGAGATAATCATATGGTTTCTGCTGGTTTTGTTGTTGTTATGATACTGATAGTTTTCCAAATATTGAACCATCCTTGCATTCCCAGAATAAATCCTACTTGATAAAAGTGAATTATTCTTGTGATAAGTTGCTGTAGTCTTTTTGCTAATATTTTATTTAAAATTTTTCTATCTATATTCAAGAGGGAAATTGGTCTATAATCTTCTTTTTTCCATTTTGTCCCATCCAAATTTAGATATCAGTACCATATTTGTGTCATAAAAAAGAATTTGGTAGAACTCTTTCTTCACCAATTTTCCCAAATAGTTTTTAAAGTGTTGGAATCAATTGTTCTTTAAATGTTTGATAAAATTTTCTAGTAAATCCATCTGGCCCTGAAGATTTTTTCCTAGAGAGTTTATTGATGGCTTGTTCAATTCCTTTTTCTGAGATGGAGTTATTTAATTCATTTACTTCCTCTTCAGTTAATCTGGGCAACTTTTATTTTTGTAAATATCCGTCCATTTCACTAAGATGGTCAAATTTATGTGTATACAATTGGGCAAAATAATTCCTAATGGTTGTTTTAATTTCCTCTTCATTGAAGGTAGATTCACCCTTTTCATTTTTGATACTCATAATTTGATTTTCTTCTTTCTTTTTTAAATCATATTGGGTAAAGATCTATCAATTTTATTGTTTTTTTCATATAATAAGCTCTTAGTTTTATTTATTAATTCAATAGTTTTCTTAATTTCAATTTTATTAATCTCTTCTTTGGTTTTCCTTATTTGTAATTTAGTATTTAATTGGGGATTTTCAATTTGTTCTTCTCCTAGCTTTTTCAGTTGCATACTCAATTTATTGACCTCCATTTTCTCTATTTTATTCAAGTATGCATTCAGGAATATAAAACTTATCTTAAGATCTGCCTTTGCTGCATCCCACAAGTTTTGGTATGCTGTCTCATTATTGTCATTCTCTTGAATGAATTTGCCACTTGTTTCTAAAATTTCTTGTTTGTCCCACTCATTCTTTAGGATTAAATTATTTTGTTTCCAATTAGGTTCTAGTATATCTTTCCATGGCCCTTTATTACACATGATTTTCATTGCAACATGATCTGAGAAGGATGTGTTTATATATTTCTGCCTGTATGCACTGAAGGTTTTTATGCCCTAGTACATGGTCAATTTTTGTGTATGTGCCATGTAGCACTGAGAAGATGTATTCCTTTTCTTCCCATTCAGTTTTCTCCAGAGATCTATCATATCTGGCCTATCTAAAATTCTATTCACCTCCTTAACTTCTTTATTATTTATTTTGAGGTTAGATTTATCAAATTTAGAGAGGGGGAGATTGAAGTTCCACACTAATATAGGTTTTCTATCTATTTCTTCCTCTAATTCAAGGGAATTGATTTCTCCTCTAGGAATCTGGATGCTATACCATTTGGTACATATATGTTAAGTAATGATATTGCTTCATTCTCTATGGTGCCTTTTAGCAGTTTCCTTCCTTATCTCTTTTAATTAGAGCTATTTTTGCTTTATCTGAGATAAGGATTGCTACCCCTGCTTTTTTTTTTACTTTAGCTGAAGCATAATATATTCTATTCCAGACTTTTTCCTTTACCCTGTGCATATCCCCTTGTTTCAAATGTGTTTCTTGTAAACAGCATATTGTAGGATTGTGGTTTTAATCCATTCTGCTATCCATCTCCGTTTTATGGGAGAGTTCATCACATTCACAGTTATCATTACTATTTGTGTCTTTCCCTCCATCCTATTCCCTCCTCTGTTTATATTTTTATTTCTTCCTTCTCCCTTCCCCTCCTTAAGAGTTTTCCTTTCAACCACCACCTCTCTCAGTATTCCCTCCCTGTGCCCCCCTCTCTTTACCTCCCCTTTCCCCTTACTACTATTTCCATCCCTTCTAGCCAGCCCCCTCTTTTCCCCCCTTACCCTTCCCTACTGTTTGTAGGGCACAATAGATTTTTATACTTAAAGGAGTATGTTAGTCCCTCCTTGAACTGAAACTGATGAGAGTAAATTTCATACAGTGCTCCTATTCCCCTATTATAGTGAGTTCTTGTGTCTTTTCATGTTAGGATCATAAACTTAACTGCTTATTTTGATCCCTTCTTGAACCAGAACCACTGATAACAAAATTCATATGATGTTCATCTCCCTTCTTTTCCTCTACTAGTATGTTTTTATGCCTTTTCATGTGGCATAATTTAACCTTTTCTGCCTTATTCTTTCCTTTTCTCCCATTACAGTCCTTTTGTACCCCTTAAGTATTTTTTATCATCAGATTAGTTTATTTATACTCATACCCTCTATCTATGTATATCTCTTTTAAATATTGCAATAATTATATAAAGTTCAACATTAACATATATCAGCTTCTCATATAGGGATGTAAACAGTTTGCTCTTTTGAATCACAAGTTATGTGCATGTGTGTGTGTATGTGTATGCGTGTGTGTGTGTTTTCCTTGTTTACCTTTTTATGTCTCTTTTGAGTCTTGTATTTGGAGATCCGATGGTGAAAGATTTGTGACTTGCCTTTGGAGATCCACTGGTAGGCCCACTCTCAGTCTGCTGTGCTCTGCTCTCAGGTCCATGCTGGTGCAGCCCCCACGTGCTCGGTGCTCCCCCTACCCAGACCTATGGGGACACTTTCCTGGTCTGGGAATCTGCCACGCTCCATCTCCCAATAGATTCTGTCACTCTAAAATCCTTTCAGATCCACTTTTTAGAGGTTAGTGATGGAATTCATGGAGGATCTTCCTCAATCATTTTCTTTTCCTATATCTTTCCTTTCCCTCATAGCTAATCTACTTGAGAAAGTCTTCTACATTCAGTGCTTTCATTTTTTCTCCTATGTAATGGGAATGTAAATTTGAAGATCTTCCCTGCCCCTAGGCTAAAGTGCACCTGGAGCCTGGGGTGGGAGGTTTGTTTTTCAGTAGATACTTCTTGATTGGCCAGTGAGTCAATAAGGTTGTTACATTCTCTGAGCCAGGAGAAGGCTATATAAGCCCTGATGTGTAGCTTTTTTGGGGGGCTCACTTTGAGAAGTGTTCTGTGATTTGATCTGGATTCTGGGAAGCCATTGTTGAGAGCCTCCCCTCGGCTTTGAAAAACCCAGATGTTGAAACCCAGATGTTGATTTGGTATGGATGTAATGGCTGGACAGTTTGGAAAGCTGTCTACTTGATCTGTTTCTGTCTTGATAATTCTGCCTGTATACTTTGAAGTTTGGGGTGCTGACCTTTTTCCCTTGAACTAGGTAAACGATACATATTTGACTGATTAAAGTAAGCTTGTTAACTCATTTTGAGTTGCTTTCCTTTAGCTACATGAACAGTAGCTTGCTCCTGGACCACATGAGTCCCTCTATTTGCTCTTCTGAGTGCTGTGACACAGAAGAATCCTCAGACAAACCAGCTGACTCCCTAGCCATCCAAGCTCTTTCCTCCAGCAGCTTATCCCTACTTTTACACATAAGGAGATAACTTGTTAGCAGCACCCAGCCTTTCCTACACACTCCTTCCTGCCAGTTGTTTGCCTGGTTCTATGGGTATTCCTTGCAAACATCTTTCCAAATCTCCAGGTTCTTCCTCTTTTAGCCTTGGTTCCCAGTTTTCACAGGGCCCTGTGCTTTTGGCCCATTCTCTGGCTAGAGAGGAATAACGCAAATCTTCCCATCCTGGAATAGCCATTTCTCCCTCTAAAGCCCCACTGCTTCCAAATAGAGGCCTGACATTTTGTGATCACACTCTTCTAAACCATTTGCAGTATGAATTCCAACCAAAATAGCCCTCTCCAAAGCTTTCAAATGTCTTTTGATTGAGAAATCATATGGGCTTTTAAAATCCTCATCTTTCTTGAACTCTCTGTACTTTAAAAAAAAAATCATATTTTAGTTTCCCCATTTACATGTAAAAGCAACTTTTAACATCCATTTTTTAAATGTCTGAGTATTAAATTCTCTTCCTTCACCTTTCCAAGCCCCTTTTTCAGAAGGTATGCAATTTGAAATAGGTTATACAGATGTAGTCATGCAAAACATAATTGCATATTACTCAGGTTGTGAAGGAAAAAACAAACACCCCTCCAAAAAAGAGAATTTTTAAAATATATTTCTTTTTTAGAAGTATGAACATTTACTGAATTGAAACTCTCTTAAGTAAAAGACACATTAGGGGGGCAGAGTCTAGATGGTGGAGTAGAAACAGGACTTCTGTGAGGCTCCCACTTCCACCTCCTCCAATTCATGTAAAAAATTACTCTAAACAAACTTTGGAGCTACAGAACCCACAAAATGACACAAAGAAGCTGACTTCCTGCTAAAGACAGCCTGGCAGGTGGACAGGAAGGGGCCAGCGCAGCACTCTGGTACCCGAGCCAAGCCCTGTGTGAGCCCGAGGTTTTAGCCTCAGGGTGGCCACAACCAGCTGCCAGCTGGAGGGACTTCAGATCACCAAGAGCTGTTGTGGTTTCCAGAATTATCAACCCATAGATGCTAAGGACAAAGTGCAAGATCAGTGCAGTGTGGACTTTGGGAACTGGGAGTTCGGGAGTCTCGTCCGGCCTTTACCCCCTGGAGGGAGAAGTGGCCAAGGCTCCATGGCTGTGCATCCACTGCCACATGGCTGCTTCAGAGCTCCTGGACTGCAGATTGTAGGGGGACCAAGAGACCAGTCTTAGGGGTAATGGTTCTTGCTTTAACCTGCTTGGATCTGGATTTCTGTCTAGGGTGGAGGTCCTGGGGTGCATGCCCAGTTTGCCAGAGCATGTGGAGGCTTCAGAGAGGGCACCCAACTAATAGCTTTAGTAACTGGAAAAACCCCATATGTAAGAGGGTATGTAGGTGTATGAATACATATGTGAGTGTGTGTATATATGTGTACAGGTATAAATAGACAGAGGGCACAGGACCAATTTAATGATACTTAAAAGGTGAAATTAAGAGGTGAGAGAGGAATATAATGAAAGAAGATGGGGAGAGACAGAATGGGGTAAATTATCTCATATAGAAGGGGCAAGAGAAAACTGTTAAAATGGAAGGGAAGAACAGGAAGGCAAAATGGAATGAGTCAACCTTATTCTCATTGAATTTGGCTTAGGGAGGGAATGACATACACACTAAATAGGGTATCTCACCCTACAGGAGAGGAGGGGGGAAGGAGATGAGAGTGGGGATGATGGAAGGGAGGGCAACCTTGGGGGGGGAAGGATGTTAGAAGCACCCACTTTTAAAAGGGGACAGGATCAAAGCAGAGAATAGAACAAGTGGGGGGTGGGATAGGATGGAGGGAAATATAGTCAATCTTTCACAATATATCCACTCTGGAAATGTTCTGCATAGCTACACATGTACAACCTGTATTGAATTGCTTATCTTCCTAGTAATGGTGGGTGACGAGGGAGGAAGGAAAAGAATCTGTAATTCAAAGTTTTAAAATCAAATGTTTAAATATATCTATTTATACTTATATATTATTATCATTATTTTACATGTAACTGGGAAATAAGAGATACAGGCACTGGGGCATAGAGATCCACCATGCCCTACTGGAAAGTCAGAGCGGGGATGGGGGAAGATGTGGGAGAGAGTAGATTGGGGGAAAGGATATTCAGAGGGATCGCTGTTTTGGGGTGGTGGGTAGGGGAAAAATGGGGAGAAAATTTGTAACTCAAAACCTTGTGGAAATGAATGATGTAAACTAAAAAATAAAAAATAGAGAAAAAAATTCTCAAAAAAAAAGAGGTCTAACCATGTCACTGCCCTACTCAATAAACAACAGTGGCTTCCTAAAAAAAAAAATAAGACACTTTGAAAGGAAAATCTATATTTAAAAATAAATGGATGGGGGGCGGCCAGGTGGCTCAGTGAGTAAGAGCACTGGCTCCAGTGTTGGGATGACCTGGATCAAATTCGGGCTCAGATACTCAGCACCACACCCAGAAATAACTGGCCATGTAACCTTGAGCAAGTTACTTAACCCCGATTGCTTTAAAAAAATGGATGGAAAATGGAGACAAGGTGAGAATAACAGTATATAAATATTACCATAGCATAGTACCATGGTGGCATAAAAGCACTTTCAAGAATGCTAGAGTTTAGACTGAGCTGAGACTTATGAAGAAAGCTAAGCTAATTCACCTAGCTAGGTAAAGCAATAGATAGAGCTCTGGGCCTGGAGTGGGGAATACATGAGTTCAAATAAAGCCTGAGACTTTGTTAGCTATGTGATCCTGCACATGTCATTTAACCTTCTATGTCTCAGCTTTTTTTTTTTCCTCACAAAATGAGGATAATTATGTTATAAGGTTGCTGTGAGAATCAAATGGCATTTTTATAAAAGTATTTCCCACAGTGTCTGGTACATAATAAACTCTTAGTAAATACATATTCCCTTCACTCCCCTTCCCTGAGGAGAACAATTGTTTGAAAAATAATATGGTACAAAAAGAGGGACAAAAAAGAGATAAGGTTTTTGCTTAGGAAAGATGGGCTGATCATAACTGACAATACAGACAAAGAAAAAATGCATGATTTTTTGGTTTCAGCCAAGCAGTTTTTAAACTGACTTTTAAAATGGAAATTATAATATTAAAAAAACCAAGAGGGAAGGTAATAAGCATATATATATATTATATATATGATGCCTATTGTGTTCTAATATCCCTGCAAGGCAAGTGTTATCATTTTCCCTCTTTAGTAGGTATGAAAACTGAGGAAGACAAAGGGTATGTGACTGATCCAAGGACCACAACTAGTAAATATATAAGACTGGATTTGAACTCAAGTCTCTCTGACTCCAGCCCCACTCAGTTTATCTACTGTGCCACCAATTGCCACTAGGAAACTGTGACTGAAGATAAATAAAAGGTTTGTTTAGTAAGAAGGCACCTAGCTATCCATGATATCCCTAAGTCATCCATCCTAAATTAATGACATCCTCAGGTTCTGAAAGAATGAGCAGATACGACTGCTGTGCCACTGAAAGTGGTATTTAAAAGACTGTGGAAAGTGGCAGCAATATCACATAATTGGAGAGGGGCATATGTCCTAATTTTCCAAAAAGGGGAAAGAATAGGCAGTGAAATTATAGACCAGTGAGCTTCACTTTTATTCCTGGGAAAATTGAAGGACATATCATTAAAAAGATGGTTGGCAGTTTCTAGAAAGGGAAGCAGTAATTGCACAAAGTCTGCATGGCTTCCTAAAGAACAAGTCATGCCAGACTAACTTCCTTTCCTTTTTTCAGAGGATTGCCAAACTAGTAGATGAAGGAAATGCTGTGGATATATACTTCAACTGGATTTTAGGAAAGCTTTTGATAAAATGTGGGGATTTAGAGGTGCTACCGTGTTTCCCCGATAATAAGACCTATCCCGAAAATAATCCCTCCCCTTACTGTGTAAGATTCCTCTAAAATAAGCCCTCCCCCGAAAATAAGCCCTATTGTGATTGCTACTGTAGTGAAGGTGATCCCCTGCGCTACACGCTACATTACGGTACCCTCTGTATGCACCGTTCCCCCTCCTCCCCCCCACCTCCCCCCCGGGTGAAACACACGCTGCGCTCCGAGCTGCATCCAATCAGAGCTGCAGCAGTGAGCGCATCATCCTGTTCTTCCCCAGTGATTTGCTTGCTGGCGCCATTGAGAGCAGTGCTGTGGAGGAGAGCTGAGGCAGGACAACATAAGCCCTCCCCTGAAAATAAGCCCTTTGGTGTTTTTCTTTCCAAAAAATATAATAAGACAGTGTCAAGTCTTCTTTCAATCCAATTAGTGAGTTTATTGTGCTGCTAATACAAGCTAGTCAGATTTTAGGAATCTGAGCAATTTAATGATGGCAAGATTGACATTTTATACAGAAAATTTGTGGAGAGATCTGGATGGGATTAAGGAGTGGCAAGTAGCCTGGGGTGGCCAGGTAGATACAATGAGAGGAATTAAGTGTCCTGAAAACCACAGTGAAAGGGGATTAAAAGGATTATTGACTGGGATGCCATGAATTCAGGTGAATGAAAGGGATCTGGATTGAGGGACTGGGCTCCAGAAATTTGTGGGAAAGTTCAGGACTTTTTAGGTGTTCATAATTAGTGCCCCATTCTTCCACCTTAAACAAATGGATCCCCAAATCTTTTGGGGTGAGGGGTGAAGGTCTTGGCTTCTGAAACTGCTTCCTGATGGCAAGGGATGTAGCACTGACCCTGTCTTGAGGGGGTCCCAGAGAGGTTGATTGCAACCAAGCACAGGCTGCATTCAGGGGGAATAAGAGGGGACATTTGCTGGGACCAATTGTTTGCTACCAACTGTAGTTGAATGGAAGACTCAAATCTGAAAAGCAAGTCTGACAAGCTAGTTCTATATGTACTAAGAAGTAAATATAGTGAGAAGGAAAAGCGCTGTCAGAATGGGGGAAAACAAAGAAAGAAAGCAAGAACCACATTAAAATCCTTTACATTTGACAGGACTATCTGATCTTGTTACTTCCCCAAGCTTCCACTCTGACTCCATTTCACTTAGGAGGATCAGATACTATTTTGCAGGTAGAAGTTTTCCACTCCTGGGTTCAAAAGTTACATAAACTAATTTGCCAGAGACTGACTTTTACTCAGTTAAAACAAACAATTTGTGAGGATATTTAAGTAATAATTAGACCAACTAAGTTATCTCCCTCCAAGAAAGTTGATTGCACTGAAATTTTCTTCCCTAAACCAAACTTAAGATGTTTCTGATTTAATTTCAGTAATTTGTGATATGGAATGACTACACATTTAGCTCAAAACAGCAAGATCTCACACATTTGCATTGCACTTATATCTTTTACTGACCACTTGCTCTGATTACAGAAATTTGCTATAAAAGGATAAAGTAGGGATAAGATTTATACCAAGTATAACAGGATAAAACATCCTTAGAATTCAGATAATTCACAGTTTTCCAACCATGCAGTATCAGTTCAAACTCATTGCCAGACTCAGGAATAGCCAGGTGGGTAACATTCCTTTTCAAAGGAACACAATAGGGAAACTGAGTCACGAAAATTCCATTTTAAACTGAGGCTTAAATTGTTCTCTCAGCTTTTCTAGATGCAGACTTCCACTTGAATCATATTCTCTCTGAGTAGCTTGTGACCTTTCTCTCAGATGGCGAATTACTGGCTATTGATTATGGATGGATTATTATGATCTATCGGATAACTCAAAATAAAATCAGTTACCATGCCATGAGCTTTCATCTCAAACATCAAGTTTTACTAATTACAGTTTGGGGAGAAATTTCCAAGAAGTTACATTTAAAATTTAAATTTGTCTTGGTATAAAAGCCAATTGTTAGAGATCATCTCTATATACTTGCAAATTATCAGTAAGCCAAGTTCATTGTTTAGGAACTCCATAACCCAAACAAGCTTTTTTGGAAAGTTTACAAAATAAAGGGGGTTTGACAGGGACCCCAGAGAAGGGATTTCCTATTCACCACATTTACCCTTAGAACTGCTGTGGGCTATGCCATTTGACTATCCCTGAGGATTACTCTTAATGGGCAGAATCAATCTGGATGAGGCTTTCACCTCATCCTCTCCTTTACACACACACACACACACACACACACACCATAATCAATTACCAGCTTTAGATCTTAGCACTAAAACAAAAACCAACAATCTTTAAATTTTCTTAAGTGATAATCAAATTGTTTTAGCTGTAACACAAACAAACTTCAGATGTAGGGTGGCTAGATAGCACAGTGAACAGCACACCCTGATCCTGGAATCAGAAGGACCTGAGTTTGAATCTGCCCTCAGACACTTAACACTTACTATCTGTGTGACCTTGGGCAAGTCACTTAACCCCAATTTCCCTGCCTTCCCCCCTCCAAAAAAAAAAACCAAAGTAAATAAATACTAAACAAACTTCAGATGACATCAATTGCATTTCCATATCATGTAAAAATTATTCATATTAGGGTGGGTTTACCAATTGCCAAGGCTGACTGGCTTCTCACCTTATACTACCTTGACCCATTTCACTTTCCTCTATCCCCAGAGCTGCTGGGGATGGTGGTGATGGCTAGCAGGATGCGCTGAACCAGTGTGACACTTAAAGGCTTTCTGGGTGGGCTACTGTGTGCCCAGGGGCCAAAGTCACTGCTGGTGGGACCCTGCTCTAGCTGCTGGCCCTCCTCACTCCTTTCTTTTCCCAGGTGGGAAGGTAACTTCAAAGGCGGGGGAGGGTGACACAAATTCCCTATCATTCTCCAACACTCTCTTCTCTTAATCTGATTAGGGAAGAAAGGGGTTGACAGGAAAACAATGGGCTGTTTGTAGTCCCTGCACTGGGGCACTCTCTTGACTCAAGGTTATGGAGTGGGGGAAGGGAATGACAGAATTGTAAGGTGGTGTTTCAAAACTCCTTAATGATCAATCTCAGAATCTGCTAAAATTCTTTTAGCTGTTCTGACTTTTCACTGTAACCTTAGTCTGGTCAGAGCCAACACTACAGTAAGAAGAACCTTAAGAATTTTTTTTTGAACTTTTACAATTTTTCTTGGTTCTCTAGATCACACTGAAGTAAGTTACAACAATTTCCTTGATCCTCCAGATCCTGTTGAGGTTAGGCATAAAGTTTTCCTATTCAAGATCTTGGAGACCAGTTCTAACCTAGGACAAATCTCAGGGAAGTCCCATTGAGTCCAGCTTCAAGGATCTGGTGACCACGAGGCCAGAAGAAAAAGGGGTCCTGAAGGCTAGGGTATAGGGACCAGGATTCCCTCCATGAAGAAGGGTCCCATGCTATAGAGGTAGGGAGTAAGCCTTGGGAAACCAAAAAACACTGGCAGTTTTCCCAATTCTCTGGCATCCAAGAAAATTGAGAGAATTCAGAGATAGTATGATCATCAAATTTGTAGATGACACAAAGCTAAGAGGGAGAATTATCACAATGAATGACAGTCAGGATCCAAAATTCTAGGGATAAATGCATAGCCTTGAAATTGGGTATAAAATTCAACTTTAAAAGTATACATGAAGAGGTATAGATATACAACAGGCAATCTTAAAAAGATTTAGTGGTTTTAATGGACTAGAAGCTCAATGGGAGTCAGCACCAAGTTGCAGCAGATAAAAGAGCAAATGCAATTTTGATTTTACATTTAGAGGGGCATGGCTTCCAGGAATAGGAAAGTCATAATTCCATAATCAGAACTCATCTGGTGTGCTGTGTTCAGTTTGAGATACCACAGTTTAAGTAGGAGGTTAATAACCTGGAGAATGTAGTGAGTAGGACAACTGGATTGTAAAAGGACTTGGGTTGATGACATATGAGTATCATTTGGAGTAATTGATGATGCTTAGCCTGGAGAAGAGAAGATTAAAGAAGGAAATAAGAGCTGTATTCAAGTATTTGAATGGCTGTCATATAGAGAAGAGATTATACTTACTCCATTTGGTCATAGAGGCAAGAATCAAGAACATAAAGTAGCTATCACAAAGAAGAAGATTTAGGCTTGATGTGTGAAAATGCTTCCTAACAGTTAGAGGCATCCAAAAGTGTAATTAACTGCTTCAAGCAATGATAGATTTCCCTTCCTTTTAGGTCATCAAATAAAGCTTGGATGGCTAATTTTGAAGCATAGTTTAGTGGGGATTCATATTTGTAATGCCCTGCACTATCAGCTTTCCAGAAGAATGCTACTGTGAACAGTTTTTAAGGTGCTGATTACATAGTATGGTGAACACTCCATTCCACATAACAAATCAGAGCAAAACATTCACAGTAAATCAAGGTACAGCATTCACAATGTCACAAATTTATCATGGAAAATCAAAATATAGCATTCACAAGAACTTATCACAGAAAATTGCCACATAGTTTCCACTACAGTGGTCATAAAGTTTTGAACAAAGAACAATCATTTAGTAACTCAAGCATTCACAAAATCCTTAATTCAATCATAAATTACAATACTTAAAATTATTCACTCATGGGGCACACTAAGTTAATTCAATCAGTCACTTATTCAGTCATCTATCACTAAGTACAATCATTTAGTCAATCAAATCAGTCAACTCAGTCATTTAATCATCCTTCATCTTTCACTATTCAATCATCAGAAAATACACAGACCCTCCACTCCTAGGTCACTAGTAAATTTACAATTTCTCAATCAGTAAACAGTATCCAAGTAAAGTCTTCTTTAAGCTTGACTTGGGGTGTTTTCTCAGATTCCCTGTATCCCCTTCCATGGTCCCAGATCCTACCTGGATTCACCAAACTATCACCTGGGTTCAAAGGCAGACAGCTCCCAGGTCCTTGTCCAGCTCTCTGTGTATTTCCTGCTCCACATTGGAGCTCACAGTGTCCAGTCCATCTCAAATCCTTCACAGTCTCTGTTCCCAGTAAGTCAAGGCTTAGCAAAGTCACAAACAGATGAAGTCTTTAATCCTTCACAGTCATGCCTGCTCAGTCTTTGTCAGCTCCAGCTGGCCCTTGGACTCAGCAGAAGTTTCAGCTGGTTCCCAGAATAAAAATCACTCCATACATGTTTTCAAAATCAAAATCATTCTCTCCAGTCTGGATGGGGTGGGGGGTAGGTAGGTTTTCCTCTTCAGCCTCCTCAGATCCTTTAAGAAGATGGGTCTGTCCCAGCCAGGGTCTTTCCTTATATACACACAGCATTAGCTTCCTGTTTCAGCCAACCCTTTCCTGTTACATCAGCAACAGGAGACAGGAGTTCATACCTTCTGTTTCTTTAACAGAGGCTTAATCTGAACTAGGTGCTAAGTGCCTCTTAGTTTAGCAATACAAAAGGAGTTTCATATCTCATTACTGTTATAATATCATGTAGAGATTAGACATTATGACCCACTGAAGTCCCTTCTAACTCTCAGATTTTGTGACTCAATGATTGCTATGATTCTAGGCAATGTGATCCGAGAATTTAGACTTCTATGCAGATAAAGGATATTTCTTAGGCAATGCCAACCCTGAGTGCCTCCTCAAAAAACAAATCTCAGTGGAAAAAAGTAGTATCATTATAATAATGAGGAAACTTGTTTTTAAAGAACAGATAAAATATCACTTTTTAAGTACTTACTAAATGGCAAAGTGTGGGGATACAAAAAAATTGAAACCAGTATCTGCCTCAAAGAGCTTTGGGTACCCTGGCTTAAGGTTTATACCATCATAATACCAATGAACTAAAAAAAAAAACAGAAAACAACCCAAATCTAAAATAATTGAATATCTCTCAAGATAGAATAGATAGTGACAATAATTATTTCTTCTAATCATTTATTGACCTCAATAAGAGCCAAAGACTGAATTAATCAGACCCCTTTGCTTTCCTCTAAAAATGCCCTTTCCTATGTCAGTAACTTGAAAAACCAGATAAGGTAAAAAAAAAATGTGTAGTCTTCCCCTTCATGACAAGATGCCTGCAGTCAGAATAGTGGGATTTCTCTTATCTTGGGGGTATACTCCATATGGGGGAAAACTCAGATATCCTGGGATCATAATTTCCAACTGACATTACTTTGTTAATTGTCTTGTCTGATTGTATTTACAAATTTATGCAACTAAAAATCTTCCTTTGTAAAAACGTATGGAAACCATGAATCTGAAGGACACAGACATCCTGGAATTGTTTTAAAACATATATAAAATACTTTGTCATTCTTGTGTCAGACAGTCAGAACTTATGTTCTGGCTCTGTGCAGCATGCATCTGCTACCTTTAAGGGAATAAATGATATAAGTATATGTCACCTAGTCTGTTTGTCTCCCTTAACTGAACTTTTAGGTCAACAATAATGATACTCCAAAGTACAAACCATAGGTAATAGCATCATAGAATTAAATTACCTTGTGCTTTCTCCCATTTATCCTAACTACCCAGTCTCTGTCCTCTTCCTGTGTACCAAAGACAGTCAACACAAATAATCTGGCTGATTCATATTTCAAACTCTGGATGTTGTGTCCTCTACTTAGTACTTTCATGTATCTCAGACTGTCCTCCCTTCTTTCCCCCCACACATGAACTATAACAGGTAAAAAAAAAAACTATTCCCTATTCAGACATATGACAAAAGGGGGTGCAATTCTGTGGGGAAGGCAAAGATGGTGCAGTATTCATATAGCTAAACAGGAAGAGGTTTCCATGCCTGAGGGAAAACTTTCTATTAACTGATGGTCAGTTTTCTCTTAGAAGTTTTGATAGAAGGTAGGGGAACTATTGAGGCTTTCAACAGTCCCAAATTCAAGAAGCACAAGACTGGTCAGTCTGAAGATGTGAATGAACACCATGACAATTGAAAGAGGAGGTTTCAAACTATGAAGAGGATCATTTCAGAAAAATTTTCAGGAATGAGTGGTGAGAAAGGAATGGGCTTAAAAACTTCAAGAAAGAAGAAGGCTGGGTATGACAGCTTCCAAGTAGATTAACCAGCCATTAACCAACCAAAGACAGAAAGAAAAATGAATAAGAATTGCTTCATCTTACTTCTAGTTTCTTACTGTGTTATTCTAGGTACTCTTACTCTGGATAATTTAGTATATGCCTTTGTTTCATTTTACATGTTAATTGTGTCTGCTGGATAAATATTAAGGGTAAGGGCACCTTACCCTTAGAGAATAGTTCCACAGAATATTTTTAGCACCTTTGAGGGTAATCTTCCTGAGCATCCAATCTAAAGTTCTGTAAGTATGAAGCTGGTTTCTAGTGGTGGTAGGGAGAGAGAGGATAGCTAGAAGTTGTACTAAGTTGTAAGGAAAGATCATAGGATAAATGGGTGCCATATAAATATTATAACTATCATGTAAAAGCAAAAGGCATTAATATCATGTACGGATAAAATTCTGTCAGTTTAGGAGCCTTGGTGAATTCCCATATACCTAACAATACTGCATCCTACTACTGCTATGCAATCTCTACCCTCCTTCCCAGGTCCCCAAATATATATGAGACACACTGTATTGGATTAATCATTTATTAGACATTTGTGGGCAGGAGTTCTGAGAAGGCAGAGCAGGGAGGGGAATAGCATTCCCTTTGACTTTGGATGAGAGAAGAGAAAGCCAGTAGAAATTTTCACCACCCATATTAACAATTCTTTAGAGGAAGTAGAACTGGTTGGTTCATCCTAGGAATTCCTGTGAGAAAGTGAAAGAATCCTGGTTACATAATATCACAAAGTGAGTTAGGAATTGGAAATAGGAGACAGAACGAGGAACAAATATGAAAAATTCACATCCTGGAAGAAAAAAATTTTGGAGGTAATTTTGACATATAAGAAGGTAGCTAGGGACTTCAGGAGATCCAGTGATATTGTCGGAGGTGAGTAGGCAACCCACCATGAATGGAATTTGGAAAAATGAATGGAAAAAAATGAAAAAGCAGCCAGTTAAAATAATTCTTATTCCTATAACCCTTAGGATGGAAACAAATACAGACAACTTTAGGCTGCTAAGAACAAAAATCCTTCTTGAATTAGATGGATGCATTTAATGGATTAGATTGAATGTATTACACATCCAGATTGTCATTCCAACCACCACCCCAAAATCCCACCTGCATGCTCAGTCCATATCCTACCTCTGAAACTCCATCCAATCCATTGGTTTGATCCCTGTCCATACCTTCCTCCAAGTCTCATCCCTCTGACCATTCCACATCCTCATATTAATCTTATACACATCAATTTTGCAAGATAGAAAAGAGGGAAGGGACAGAATTAAAATAGCCCTTAAGAAAAAAAAGAGTGTGAATCACCCTCACAACTCCATTTTAAGCACTATCTTTACTTGAAAATGTCTGGATGACCAAGGACAAGTCAAGCACTACTGAAGACTCTAACAGCACCCAAAATCCAGTAGGGTCTCACAAGTTGATCTATACCTATTCCACTTTATGTAGTTGGAAACCAGAGCAACCTTTTCTGGTTTTCTAAAGAAATAGGACTCTCAGGCAATAACCCCATAGTTTAAGATAACAAACTTGCCTGCCAGGGTGAAGTTCTTTATCTAAGCTTCTGACATCGATCTGTGGAGACAAAACAGGATACCAATGATATTCCAACATGAATCTTTCTCAGAGCTTTTTGTCACTATCCCAGAGGAAAAGGCAAATAAGATTATCTGGGAGAGGACAAGGGGAGTCAAACTGGGCATGTTTCCATTTTATGGAATTCTCTCCTCCAGATCTCACAGGGAAAATGGGGAATTAGAGACAGAGTTGAGAAGAACTTACCGTCATTGGACAGGTCTCTAATTTGATCCTTCCTAATTCCAAAACTTTCACATATTTTCTCAAATTTCTTCTTTATTTCTTCTGGAAGAGTTTTCTCTCGGCCTATAGTTAGGGTGAAAGTGAAAATGGCTACTAAGTCTCTCTCACTGATCACTTTTAACAATACATAGAAAAGGAGGTAGCTAGATGAAAGTGGAATGCAGAAAACAGGGGAAAGGTCCTTTGATTTGGGTGACTAAGCTGATAACTTTGGGAATTGGAACTATCATATGACCCCAGGATTTGATGAACCTTAATAAAGGAGGAAAGAAAAATTCCTGTTGATTATCAGTCTGTCAATCAACAAGCCTTTATTAAGCACCTACTATGTGCCAAGTACAATATGAGACACTAGTGATGAAAAGACAAAGGAGAGCTAGTCCTTTCCCTCAAGGAGTTGACAGTTTACTGGAAAGAAACATCTTTAGAAATAAGTAAATGCAAGTGTGACACCCCCCTGGAGTTACAAGGTCTAAACAGCTATTACACAAGAAATATGAAACATAAATAAAAAATAAATTTTCATGGGGGAATAGAAAATCCAGGGGGTGGAGATGAGAATGCAGGGGAACCCAACGTGGGGGACCAACAGTCATCTCAGAGACAGAGAAACTGGGAGGGATTAGGAGAAAATCTGGGCTGTCAGGGAAACGTAGGATAGGGTCCACATTGCTGAAACCATTAGGATTCCAGAAGTTTTAACCTCATAGTCCTTCTCCTCATTCCTTCCATGTCTCCCAAAGAGAGAGAATTAGGGTGTCAAACCCTTACCTGCTGGTACTCTGCTCAAAGGGAATGTAAATTTTAATCTCTCAAACTTTTTGATTTTTTTTCTCTTAAAGAAGAGCCTATACCCCAAATCACTCAGGATCTCATTAATTGGACAAAAATGGGTCACAGACCAAGTTCAGCTTTGTCATTGTTTGGACCATGATTGGCTCAGAATGAATGTTTTGACCAGAAACACTGAGGGTCTTGCCTTTCCAGGCTTTTTTTCTTTTTAAAGGTCTTTCTTTGCCTCATTTCTTATTAAGCATTACTCACTGAATGGATGCTGCCTCAGTCAGACTGAGACCTATTAAAGACCTTAGTTTGAAAAGGCCAAGGCCATCTCTGGTTTTCCTGATCTATATCTGATCACTGGATGCAGATGGTTCAGAGGATAAAATGAGGCTGGTAAGTTTGCACAGCCCTCTGTAACTTAAATCCGATTCACTTGCATTTTATCTCATCATCTTCCTCTTCCAGAATGAAGAACAAACAGCTGCCACAGCAGCAATCCAAGGAGGAGTGTATCCTTCCCAAAGTTTATTTCTATCTCTTAGGAGATTTTACCTTTCTGCTTGCCTGACTTTAAAATCTGATTTTAGGACAGACGTGATTAACCATTCTATTGCCAACCTATATGCACCATTCATTGAGGACAGCCCAAAATGACAAAAATAGAGCAGGCAGGGGGAAAGAGAAATAGACTTAATGGTTCTGTAGTAGGTCAGTGGCCTCCCCCCTAACATTTCATTAAGTATTTAGAGGCTTGGGGTGAACACAGAAAGTGATTCATTCATGTTTACCATTTTTTCAGAACAGAGTGAAAGGTTTACACTGTCTTCTCTCTGACTGTGTCTGTCTCTACCTCTCCATCTTTGTCTCTCTCTCTATGTCTCTCTCTCACCATTTCTTTATGCCAAATATTATTCTAGATATTAATATGAAGATAAAAATGAATGGACCTGTCTCTTATAGAGTTTGAATTCTACTGTAGGCTCAGAGTCGCTTCGGAGGTTTCTAAAGGAAGATCAGCATGGACAGTTTGATGTACTGGGGAGCTTTAATTTCCCCCATGATCTCAGGCATTGTAAATTGTAGTCAAACGTGGTTTGGGCCACTAACAATGCTACAATGCTACCATTTGTTTTTCTTTATTATTCTTTACATGAAAAAAGAGAAGGTGAAGAATATTAATGCAGGATCATATGATACATACCATAGAGTTTTCCCCAAACAGTCACCTCGTCATCTTTGTAATTATACAATATATATATCAAATGTTGAGAATCCACACTTTGAATGGAGAAATCATTAAGTCCATCATCTGCGAAGATATCAAAAGATTACATCAGGATTTTGAAACTAGAGGAGCAAAGGAAAAGACGAGACTTATTCATAGTTAAACTTCATGCAAAGACCATTCCCAAAGTTTTTCTGGAAACCTCAATTCCATCATAAGCACTGCCATTCCAAACAAACTGCAATTTTGTTGACAGATGTATATATTTTTTTCACCACTCCTCTTAGATGCCTCTAGAGTAACAAAATGTTAGAAATGGAAACCATCTAATCCAACAATCTCACTTAATAGACAGGGAAACTGAGACCAAGACAGGGTAAAACACCTGTGCAAGACTACATGGTGAGTTAGTTTCCATTTCAATAACATAAGGGCTAATAGGGTCTCTAGGGCTCTGTAAGGATGAAGTGAGAAGATCAAAGGGGTCTGATCTAGGCTTTTCACAGAGCAGTCATGATAGAATTAAGACAGGGTAGTGAAGAGACATCTGCACAAAGACATATTTTTGTATAGTTTCTGACCATTATGCACTTCTTTGTTAATCCCTGAGTCCATTAATTCATTTCAGAATAATATGGAGAAATACTGAGATGTTCATTTATACTTACATATGAAATGCAGTTCACCATCTTCTCCTTTGAAAGTAGTCAAAAAAATTGGAAAGCATTTGCCTTTTTCCCTGGAAATAAAGATTAGGATTATAAGAACTGCTCATTTTGGCAAAGGAAATTTTACTAAGACATACCCTGATGCATTAACATCTGCAAAAATGTATACTTTTCTATAGCTTACAATAATATTATAAATAATGTTGAATCTAAGGTGACTTCTCACTTCTTAGAAAAAATAAAATTGAATATCATTTAAAAATTGTTGAATGCTTTTAATTTAATTTGAATTCTTTGAAAATCTGGAATCTCTGGTGTGGTGAATAATGGTGATATTTAATTAAGGAAAATACTTGATTAGACAGAACAGCTCTCTCTTTAGTAGCTCTGCATAAAAGTACTTTGAAATAATCACTGCACTTTCCATAAGTCAACAGAAGTTGTATCTGGGTTCAAATTCTGATTTTTTCCCCAAACTGACTATATGATCTTGGGCAAGCAATTCCTTCCACCTTTCATAGAGTTATAGTTCTTATTTCCAAATAGGGATATTAATGTCCTGCCTTTCCTAATAAGCTCATTGTGGAGAAAACATATAACTTCATTAAACTGAAAGAGCTACATATAAATGTGTTTTGTACTCAAAACATCTCAGGAGAAGAGCAAACAAAAAAAAAATGTCCCAACTTAATCAACATAAACAAAATGATCCAAACTATTTCCTACTCAACTTTTAAAAAAGATTTAAAAAAGGTGTGGCCAGGTGGCTCAGCAAGTACAGAGCACCAGCTCCAGTGTCGGGATGACCTGGAGATGAAATCCAGGCTCAGATACTTAGCACCACACCCAGAAATAACTGGCCATGTAACCTGGAACAAGTTACTTAACCCCTATTGCTTAAAAAAATAAAAAAAAATTTAAAAAAAGATTTAAAAAAAGTAGATCAGGGGAAAAAAGGACAAAGAAGAATCAGAGATTGGTACATCTAAAAACATAAATTACCAAGAAAAGAACTTTGTATTTGATAAGAATTTCTGGGGGGGGGGAGGAAACAATCTGACAGAGATTAGATTTAAGACAATGTTAACTGTAAATTTATACCATATCTCCAATGGCTATATTGTTGAATATTAATGGGAATAAAAATAAGCAGAATGTCATATTAAGCACCTTTCATGAATATAGGAAGACAAAATGAAACTGAAAAGTTATTGCTTGAACAAAATACAATAGCTAAGATGAGAAAGGAAGCAGTTAGCTGAGAAGAAAAAAGAACTTTGAGTCTGATACATCTAAGTTTAAGATACTCAAAATATATAGGACACTAATAGTAAAATATGAGACCCAAAGCCTTTCCCCAATAGAAAAATAGTTGAAGGATGTAATAATAATAAAAACTAACATTTATAAAGTGTTTATTATGTGCCAAATACTGTGCTGAGCACTTTACATATATTATCCCTGTTTTATTGTCATAACAACCATGAGAAGTAGTTGCAATTATTATTCCCATTTTAAAGAAACTGAGGCAAACAGACGTGAAATGATTCAACTTAGGATTACAGAGCTAGTAAGTGTCTGAGGCCAAATTTGCACTCAGGTTCATAGCTCCAGGCCCAGTGCTCTCTCCAGTGAGGCACTTAGATGACAAGAGTGTAAATAACCAAAATTGTCAGAAAAAAAATTACAAAGTGTTAATAAACAAAGGAATGAATATTGAATGAAAGGAATAATATGAGGAATGCAAATTTAAAAGGATTTACCTCTTACCAAGCAAATTGACATAGATGACAAAAAATAAAGGAATAGGATTGTAATTGCTAGACAAAGATAGAACAAATGCATTATTGTTGGAGCTACAAATTGGTCCAATTGATTTGGAAAACCATTTGAAATTATGTTAAGAAAAGAACTGAAATGTCCACAGCCTGTGACCTCTGGGTCAAATCCCAAGGCTACCCAGATATCTCAAGGAGGTGTGGTTGGTTGGTTGGTTCATTCTGGACAAGGAACAAAATGACATCACTATGCTAGAGTCAAGCTTCAATGACTCCCACTATGGCTGATCAGATCAGTTCAAGCTTGGAATGTTCCAGCACAGGTGGTCACAATTGTCCACACGATCATTCGGGGAAGATACTCTGAATTTGTACATCTTGCATTTCCCTTGAACTATTTCAGTCCTGCTTTGCTCATAGAGCACAGCACCATCTCTGATGTGGGCACACCATGCTGAGGGGTCCTTTTCCAGTGTTTCCCATGTCATACAATCAGTTTCAACCCATCTTTCAAGGCCAACGAGTAAGAGAAAGATCCTTTATTAAGAAAAATATTGATAGTATTTTTTTGAAGTTGAAAAGAATTCTAAGCAAAGTTGCTGCCCATCAATTGGTATATAAGGTTCTGCCTATATGTGAGTTGAGTGACTTTCTTCTCTCTCTCTCACTCTGCTTTCTGTCTTCTTAGTAGAATGGGGCTCAATGATCCCATCTCTATCACAAAATGGATCCTGGTGACTCAGGGAGGTTTGGAATAGAAAGGAAATGATAGTTCCCCCAGGGGGGTGATTCAAAAGATCCAAATTTCACATAAAAATACTTTTAATCAACATTGCCCCTCACCACTGTACACAAGCTTCAAGTATGTGTGAAGCCTGTGAATTTCTGTTTCCTTGAGCAGTTGCCTTTAATGTTTATAAAACCAACTTCATCCTGAGAACTTCATCACTAATGGACTCTTGGCTCAGACTGTGTGGGTTAAAGGATCCCAGAACTATTAACCCAGTTTTTTGTCCCCATTTCCAAATCCACCAACTAAAACAGGCAGCACTTACCTTTTGAAGAATTCACCATTTAGAAGACCATTATATACTCTGAGATTGTGCACAAACATCAATAAGCTGCCTCCTTCCTCAATCTTAGATGTCACATTTGAGGCCACTTGAACAGTGTACCAATCTCCAATAATCTATGGGGAAGAGTTTTGATGAGAATTGGAAAAAGACACCTCTAGTCTTATAGGCCTATAGTCTTTTTAAACTGGGAAAGACCATAGTCCAAATTCCTCATTTTACAAGTGAGAAAAATGAAGCCTCAAAGGTGAAATATATCTTTACCCCAATCCTATGTAGTTTACACATTATCTTCATAATATATCAGGAAGCTGATAGAGAGACTAGGAGTTAGGAAATTTGAGTTCTAGTCTGACTCTGATACTAACTCACTCTGACTTTTGGCAAGTTTCTTTGAAAAGACCTTTCGTTGTCCTGGTTTGCTCAATTGTCCAATGGGTCTAATAATATTAGCACTGTGTGTTTCATGGCATTATTCTAGTGATAACATTATTTTCCCTCCCTCTTACTATGTATCTTGGATTTAGATATGACTGGTAATTTTTATTTGGGGATTAGGGAGATTGCCACAGGAACACACAAGTTCTCCTGGGGTCCTAACAAAAATTCTCTGTCTCTCTGTCTCTGTCTCTGTCTGTCTCTCTGTCTCTGTCTCTCTGTCTTTGTCTCTGTCTCTGTCTCTCTCTCTGTCTCTCTCTGTCTCTGTCTCTCTGTCTCTGTCTCTCTGTCTCTCTGTCTCTCTCTCTCTGTCTCTGTCTCTGTCTCTCTCTGTCTCTGTCTCTGTCTCTGTCTCTCTCTCTGTCTCTCTGTCTCTCTCTCTCTCTGTCTCTCTCTCTCT
>NW_027187234.1:1474260-1486040 GCF_028583685.1 Petaurus breviceps papuanus
TGTCTCTCTCTCTCTCTCTCTCTCTGTCTCTCTCTCTCTCTCTCTCTGTCTCTCTCTGTCTCTCTCTCGGGCAATTGGGGTTAAGCAACTTGTCCAAAGTCACACGACTAGTGAGTGTATCAAGTGTCTGAGGCCAGATTTGAACTCAGGTCCTCCTGACTCCAGGGCTGGTGCTCTATTCACTGTGCCTCCTAGCCACCCCTCTCTTATTTTTTTATGAAAGACTTGTGTTTATCCTGTGACACTAATCACTCACGGTCCTGAAGGATTCTATTTCCCTCTACTCAACCTGAATATGAGATAACACCCCATCACAGAACTCACGTGGTATCTAATCCCAGTACATATGCAGGAAAAAAAAAAACGCTCAAGCTATCATCTGAATCCTAATCTGAATCCTAATGGCAAAATTGTTTTTAATGCCAGGACACAGAAAAGGAGCCTTGGTGTGATTTGTGATCTCATTTACAATTGCAATGAAAAGCAGAGAGTAGAGGTTTCAATTGCAGTTTTTTTCTCCTTAAGCAATGGCATCTCAGAATTTCAGCAATTTAAAGTGAGAAAATTCTTATAGATCATGAAGTGCACCCCTTAATTTCTCAGATGCAGAATTTGTTCTAGGGTATATGCTGATATTAATGAGAGTTCATAGCTATTTTTTATTCCAGTTACATAAAAGAAATAGCACATGGGCGCACACTCATGTGTAATTTCATATTTTCTGCTGGCTGTAATCATTGATACACAACACAACTATTGGGAAAGAGAATTTTGAGTGAGAAGACACAAATGTGCATCTTTTTCTTTCAGCTGAAAGTCCTGTTTTTGCTTTGTTCTGCCCAAAGTGGTTCTTTTTTCCTTACCTGTTACTCTCACACCTTTGCCAGGCACCTATATCAACCTGTTGCCATTCTTGCTTACTTACCTTTTTAGGGTCTTCTATATTGTTTTTGAGGGCATGGAGGCCACAGACTAGGGTCAGCCCCACAGTCAGCAGTGGCAACTTCATCTTTTGAAGGATTTGTATTTGATGCTTCAGCAGCCCCTTAATGAGGGAGGATTCTGATGAATACTCTGGCTCTCTGGTCAGCTGGCTTTATATCTCAATCTGGGGCAGGGTTCCTGATGATGTGGCACTAAAGGGACACTAATCCTTCAAAGACTACTTTATTCAGAGTTACTATCCAGTTAGTAAGTGCTAGCCAAAGGTCCCAAGGACAGATTAGTAAGGTAGTTTTTGACAACAAAAATTTGACAATTCTGAAATGCAAATTTCCAAGATCAATAGCTAGTGTTAGGTTTGGCCAGCTTCTTTGGATCAACTCTCTGATTATCCTGAGACCAGAAAATACAGTTCCTATTTTTTTGTCCTTGTGTCAGTCAAGCAATTAACTTCTCAGAAAGGATTACACTGAGGTCACCCTTTTAAAAAGTGTTGAAATTTGCTTACAATGAAGCTAAAGTACATCCAGTCTTGTTTTTAGGTAATGTGGGAAGAATGCCCAAATAAAGAAACCTTTCTCATCACAATCTGGTAATTTTTTGTGTAGTTGTAGAAATTCAGTAAAAATTTATTAAGTGCCTACTCTTTGCAAATCACAATTCTAGTCATTGGCCAAAATGAAATGTTTGGACTTGATCTCCTTTGTGGTACTTATAGGCTAATACACAATAAAACATTCTGAGGACAACCTTTTTTCTTGCCTTTATCTTTGAATTTAAGGGAATAGATTGCTCCCAGAGATGAAACTCATTCTACCAGTATACTAATTAACACCTTGAGAATTTATTATAATAACGAGTTAACTGAAGGTGAGAGGTTAAAAGACTTGCACAAGTTCACTCTGTTAGTATGTATCAGAGGCCTTAATCTAGGACCCAATTTCAATTTGCCTTAAAATAAAATGTTATTCTATTTAAGATACATTTATTAACATTCGGTTATGTTCAAGTCAATGAAGTGCATTGACAGTAGCAATATAAAGGCACCAGGAAAACAATCCTTGTTCCCAAGGAAAATTCATTTGACTGGGTGAAGTTTACAGCTTGTATATAAGAAAGTAAATAAATCATTTATTTACACACATATGAAATAATTTCTAGAGAGTGAGAAAGTACCTTTAGTTATTAGTAGAGAGATCATTCCTCAGGAAGGATGATCTGTGCTTGGAAAGAACCACAAGGAGGACTTGAGGAGGGAAAGAAATCACTTTCTCAAAGCCATCGTGTCAAAAATTGAGAGTCCAACATAGTGAATAACTAGCAGTCCAGTTTGACTAGAATGGAGTGTGTGTGAAGAGGAATATTTTGATTAAAAAATCCCTGCAATTTGTGGAATGATCTGAAGGGCAGCTGCAGAGGACAATGAGTGTTGTTTTTTTTTTTTTTTACTGTAACACCGCTTCAGAATCATCGTGGAGACACTTTCCCAAAATCTAGATGTCATTGACATCATGGGACTATAGTATCAGGTGTTAACCTGAAAGTTTGGTTAAAAGAGACAAACAGCCTAGGTGACATACATTTATCACTTATTCCTTTAAAGCTAGACAAAATTAGCAAACTTGTATGTATGAGGAGCCAAAATCTAAGTTCTGACTGCCTGAAAAAAAGAATGAGAAAGCTCAAATACATTTTAGAACCATCCCAATTCAGGGTGGCTGTGTCACTCAAATTTATCATCTCCATATGGTTACTATCCATACCATAGGAAAGAAGTTTCTTAGTTGGAAATACAAATTGGCAAGACAACCAACAAAGCCGGGTCAGTTTGGAATTTATGATCTCAGGCTGTCTGTGTTTTCCTCCATATGGAGCATTTCCCCAAGAGAAGAGAAATCCCACTATTCAGCATTCTCTGGTCTCAACACTTTTTAAAAGGGTGACCTCAGTGTAATCCTTTCTGAGAAGTTAATTGCTTGACTGACACAAGGACAAAAAAATAGGAACTATATTTTTTGGTCTCAGGAGCTGGCCAAACCTAACACTAGCTATTGATCTTGGAAATGTGCATTTCAGAATTGTCAAATTTTTGTTGTCAGAAAGGTATTTTTAAAGGAAAGCAAAGAAGTCTGATTGATTAGTTCAGGCTCTGGATTTTTTCAGGGTCAAACATTGACATTAAATTATTATCATTTCTTCCTTTTGTTCAAAGAAAAATCTGTGGAAGACCTTTGCCTGTAGAGCAAAGAAGGTATGGGAAAAAAACAACCTCTTCTTTGGGGTTTTTCTTACCAAAATCCTTATCTAGGTGAATTCAGGGTTTTCCTGTTGCTTTCTGAAATAGGGGGCAAAAAAGCAAGAGGGACCGGCTACAAGGGGATCAAGGTGGGGAACACAATGTGAATACAGAGCAACCAAGTAAAAATAAGCGAAACCTGCCAAAGATATAAGTAACCAGTCTTAGATATGTAAGGCATTCAGGTAGGGAGGGAGTTGTTCTTCATGCAGGTCTAGTCCAGACTCCTGGGAAAACCATCTGCATCTGATGTGGTTTTTTTCCAGTCCCTCAGAAACTGGAGGGCAAGGTCTCCTATGGGCTCAGATATCCACTCTGGAGCAGAGGCAGTCTTTAGATGTGATAGATGGATCCAAAAGTCCATATCCATAAGCTGGTAGCTATGGTTGTAGTCGGACCTGACAAGGACTCCCAGAAAACATATGATTTGATACTAAAGGCACATAGAAATGGTTCACTTCCCACTCATGCAGGGCTAGGTTCAAATAGTACAATAAAGTTTTTCTCACGATTTAAAAAATTGTATAATTACATTAAATCGGGTATAGATTAAATTGCTTAGATAACTCATAATAGACTAATTCTGGGAAGGGAGATTTACATGTCACTAACATAACCAAGAAAACTTATACACAAATCATACAGATCAATAAAATAATTATTACCAATTTTAATTAACATCAAATTTCTTACATCCCAGTGACCTATTCCCAATATTCCTTTAAACAACACTTTTTGAATCCCAGATGCCTCATGTAGTCACACAGTTCAAAAGGGAGTTTTGCTTCTCCATTTCAGATCTAGAAGTTCCCAGATAATTTTGGCTTAATATTAATCACTAAAATCAATTAATTTTGGTTTCCCATTTCTGAAACTTCAGAGAATATATTATTTGCTCTTTTTGTCCTTACCTAAATCCTGTACCTGGTATAAAAATCTTTTAAAATGTGAGGATCTAACCATAAAATGAGTTCATCTGTCTTTTAAAATTATCTGAGACTTTAAAAAAGAGAAAAAAATAATTTCACTTTTACCACTCTTATACAATTTTTGTGCAAAAATCCAAACTTGAGATCTTATTACCAAAACATGCTTAAAGCTTACATTTCACAATAGAAAAAATTTTCAAATCAATCTTATACATTTGTATATAATTTTTGGAGGAATTAGTCTGATCCTGTTACTTTTCTCAAATTTTGCTATCCTCTTTAATTAGACATCTATCACATTACATCTTTGTCTTATTACTTGGTTTAATAATTTCCTTCTTTGGAGGATGTTATCTCTATATTATATTTGTTTGACCATGAATATAGGTTATAATTGTAAGCTATTCATTTTTGCACCCTATTATAGCAACTCAGACAAAACTTCTTGATTATATAAGTTTGCTATAAAAGAAAAAGAGGGACAATGTCATATACCATAACAGAAAAAAAAGAACTTCCTTAGCTCTGCTTGATTCCAGGTATGAGTCATATCTACTAGACAATCATGTAGCCACTAGGAGATGAAAGCAAGGCTTAGGAGTAATCAGGTGGTGAATTTTACTTTTCAAAAAAGAAAAAGCACAATTGAAAAACAGAGTTAAGAAGATCCTACCTAGACAGTGTCCAAGGTTGTCTTCAAAACTTTTCCTAGGCACAGACATCCACCTCTAGCAATTCTCAATCTGCAGTCCATGCCATTCTATTATAGGATATATGACAACTATTCCTGTAATCAAGGCTTAAAATAACAGTAAATTGCAGGCCCCAAAAGCCTTAAATAGCAAATAAATATGAACTGATATCCTTCAGATAGGGCCATCTCAAATTTGATTGTTATTAACTAGAAAAATCAAGTTACATAATCTTTCTGCCTTCTTAAATACTTCCTCACACTCTCTTAACATACTTAAATCATCTGAAACTGTCACAAAGATATGCAGAAGAAACTATCCAGAGACCAGAGGGGCTTGGATAAGCCTGCTTTGTCCCCAAACCTTTTTATCTGATTTCCATATTTCTAATCAATTCTTTATTTACCTTTCCTAATCTCTCAAACCCATCTTTTAGTTTATTCAGTTTTCCTTTACATTTTAACCATAAGACAAGATATTTCACAAGTTATAATTCTTTTTACTAACATAACTGTCTGTGCTGGAATCTCAGCTTAAACAAAGCAAAGAGGTTAATGACTAACCTCATCAGCTGACAGATTTACACCTTTGTTCACAAGTCTGCTAATTCTTTCCTAATTATACTCATTCTGGAAGAATGAGATACTTCAGGAATTTGAGTCTTTTACATATATGTTCAAATACAAATTTAACTCTTGCATAGGCCATGGAATAACTACTAATTCAGATTTAAACAAGATCTTTTCTGCTTTACAGCTCATTACATTAATTTAACAATAACTTATCTTAAAAATTTAGCTATAAATTACTTTGAAAATTTAGTAGATCTTCAGACAAAACATCACACAAGATTTTTCAAGATATCTCTTCTAAAAGTATTTCCCTTTTTTAAAAAAAAACAACTTAAATTTATCCTGATGCTAAGAGGAATAATCACTAAACTTTTATAAAGAAAATCAGTTGGAAAGTTTTAAATGATATCACTTTCTTCCTCTTTAAAGCAAAAATAAATCTTTAAAACTGGAATTCATTAAACTAAGTTAGTGTAAAATGTCCTTAAGTAACACAAATTCCTAAAGTATTATACAGAATTCCTAGATTATAAAGTTTCTTAGTAAAAAAGGAGATTGATTGTAATGGAGATTTTTTTATAAGCCAAAAAGCACATACCCCATTAAATTAGCCTTATCAGTAATTACTTACATTCTGGAATCTCACAGATAGTTAATTTGGTGATCCATAAACCTTCAAATTAACATAAATAAATCCTTAGATGAAGCAGGCTTGAAAACCACATCCCTATTTTGTTCCTCCCAAGGTTTCTCATTTGCTTAATAAGAATTCTACACCACTGAAACTTCAGCACAGAATTTAAAGAACTTCAGGTGAATGCATTTCTAAATCACCTTGCAGAGAATCATTCACCTCATCATTACTAATGTGGAAAGAATAATTTTAAGCCTACACATAAATTTCCATAACAGCCGAGATTTTAAATGGACAATCTGTTATCATTGTAAATATCAGTAGTATTACTACCATACAATTTAAAAATATAGAAACAATAAACTTCAATTGCATTTCCAGATTACCACATATAGAAATCATTGATCTTATTAGTCCTAGTGTTCTAAAACCATTTCAAAGTTAGAGAGATAATAATGTTGTATCCAACATATGCCAGTTATTATATTAAATATTTTATAATCATTATATAATTTTATATTATTATTATATCATCATAATAATCATTTTCCCTTCACAAATCAGGAAATGGGTCAAATAGAGATAAAATACATATTTTTGCAACTAGAACAGAAAAATATGGAGTTTACCTGGGGCAGAGGCTGGCTTCCCAGAAGTGATCATTTTTAGAGGCTGTACTTAAAGAATTCTTGCCACAGCCTTGATCCATTCATCTCTCACTTTCCCACACAATTGCAGAATTAGTTTGCAGCTACTGGAATAGGATGGAAAGAATGTATAGGACCTGAGTGACATTTCCAAGCTTTGCTTAGAATCATGGGCTACAAGGTGCCCAGGAGCACAGGCAGTTAGGGCTACTGCCAGTCTGTGTGTGATATCCCTACAATTCTCCTGCATTTTCTTCTCTTAATCTGATCTGGGATGAGAAGGGTAACAAGAACTCTTGTAACTGTTAAAAGTCCTTATACAAGTTACCCTTTTAACTTTGGGTAGGGAGTGGGGAAATGCTAAGTGATCACAACTGGAAGGAGGTGTTTTAGCATGGGTGAGCTCCTGGAGTTACCTATAGTCTTGGGAGTTTTCTTCAGCAATGCCAGTATAATCAATTTCCAGTTTCTCAATGAATAATCCCAGAATCTGATAAGATGTTTTTAACTATATCTAATGTTTCATTGTAGTTCTAGGTTGGCCAGACCAGAAACCACAAGGAAAAGAGTCCTACAGATTTGTTTGTTTCCCTAGCTGCAGCCCTTAGAAGACTCTAGCTGCCTGTATTTTAGATCTTACAAGATAACAGACTCATTCACAGCACATATGATACAGACACAGAGACACACACTGACAGGCAAACTGACAATTAAGATATGACAAATATAAACAGAGCTCACAATTAATGACAGAGAGAGGGGGAATTAGAGATGATACAAATCCCTATCATGAACTGGCTATTCTAGATGTTTTGTTGGCCTTTAAACTTAATTTGATTTTAAGATAAAGTAACTTTGACTGGTCCAAAAGAGCCCTATTGTGGCCAACATAATTTGGGCTATCTTTAGTTAACTGACACTAGGTTGGATCCCAATGAGGCTTGCAGAACCCTCCTACAGTGTAAAGAGTTAGCTGGTCTCGCTGATTTTTCTTTCTATCTAGAAGTGGAGATCTCTCTAAGGTAAGTAAAGCTCTGCAGGTGCTGTGGCAGCTATTTGAAAGCAATCAGAATCCTGTTGTTGTGATGAGCTGGAATGGTGTTAACACTACCTACCACCTGAGTGGGGAAATCCCTCGGGATCTTGAAGCATTGCCCTCTACCTCCCTCCCTGACTTAAAAGGGGAAAAGTCCTCAGAGCATCAAGAGAGCTGAGGAACTTGAAAGTTCTCTGACTTATGGGAAAGGTTGTCACAGAAGTGTTTTAGGCTTTTCAGAACCCATCCAAGGTATTTGACCTAGAAAGATGCAGTCCCAGGCTTAGGGCTTCTGTTTCACTGAAAGATTACAAATGGCTGCTTTACTAAAATAATTTAACATCATTTCATCAGCTACAGAGTAGCAGAGAAACAAAAGCAGTAGGGAGTAAAAGCAGGAACTTGCTTGAGCTCATCTCCCAATCACCTCCAATACCTGTAAAAAATGACTCTAAACAAGTTTTAGAGCTACAGAACAAACAAAATAAAGTGAAATGCACCTCTAACTGAAGGCAGCCTTGCAAACTGAAAGGAAGGGTCTATTGCACAGGGATGAGAGCAAAATGTAGTCTCACGTGGGCCATGCTGGCTCAAACCAGCAGCAGAAACCAGACTGGAACAGATCTCAGGGGACTCAATCACTGGCAGCTGTGGTGGTTTCTAGACTTCTCAACCCACAAACACCAAAGACAAAGTAAAAGGTCAGTGTGGAAACACTTTTGGACCTGGGTGAGAGAAGAATGCGGTACTGCCCTTGCTCTGGGGTGGTGGACATGGTTTTGCAGTAGCAACAGGAGCAGCAGTAGCTGCTTCTGCAGCTCCATGCCCACAGATGCTGGGGGGACCAAGTGGCTGATCAGATGTAAATTGCAGGAATCTCTTTGCTGGCACTGAGGCAGGATTCTTTTGTTTTGCTGTGTTTAGATATGTGTTGTAGTCTTGGGTGGCAGTGCAGGGCTGAGGAGGAATTATGGCATGGCAGAGCTTGTGAAGACTTGGAGAGGGAGTCCTCCTCACAGTTCTGAGGCAGGTGCCTAGAAAAATATCTGACAACAGCTGGAAAACACCCTAGAAATTTAGTACAGAGCACTCTCCACTCTGGAAACAGAGTACTATTGTGGCAAAGAGCTCAAAAGTCAAGTAATTGACTGGCAACATGAGCAAGCAGAGGAAATGCAATCCAATAGATTTCTATTTTGGGAACAAAAAGGATCAAAGCATAGAACAGGAGGAAGACAACAAAGTCAGAACTCCTGCATGAAAAGCTCCCAAGAAAAATATGAATTGGTTACAGGTCATGGAGGAGCTAAAGAAGGATTTTGAAAATCAAGTAAGATAAGTGGATGAAAAATTGGGAAGAGAAATGAGAATGATGCAAGAAAATCATGAAAAGAGAGTCAACAGCTTGATAAGGGCTATTGTAATAGTCATGAAATGTGAAGATCTCTTTGTATTGCCAAACTAACAGGTACTTAGCACTTAGTGTCAAGCTAATTATATTGGGGTGGAGTCAAGATGGCGGAATAGAAGCAGGACCTCCCTGCTGCTCTGGCTTCCACCTTCCACAGTCCATGTAAAAAGGGGACTCTAAACAAACTTTGGAGCTGCAGAACCCACAAAATGACACAGAGAATCTAACCTCCTGCTGAGGACAGCCCAGCAGGAGAGATAATTTAAAAATTATTGGACTACCTGAAAGCCATGATCAAAGTAAGAACCTAGAAATCATCCTCCAGGAAGTTCTCAAGGAGAACTGCCCTGATGTTTTAGAACCAGAGGGCAAAATAGAGGTTGAAAGAATCCACCAATCACCTCCTGAAAAAGATCCCAAAAAGAAAACTCCTAGGAATATTATAGCCAGGTTCTGGAATTCCCAATTTAAGGAGAGAATATTACAAGCAGCCAGGAAGAAACAATTTGAATATTGTGGAAACACAATCAGGATAACATGGGATCTGGCAGCTTCTACACTGAGGGATTGAAGGGCTTGGAATATGATATTCTGGAGCTGGGATTAAAACCAAGAGTCACCTACCCAGCAAAACTGAGTATCATGTTTCAGGGGAATATATGGTCATTCAGTAGAATAGAGGACTTTCAAGCATTCTTGCTGAAAAAAACCCAGAGTTGAATAGAAAATTTGACATTCATATACAAGAAGCAAGAGAAGCATGAGAAGGTAAACAGGGAAAAGCAATCATAAGGAACTTATCAAAGTTGAACTATTAACATTCCTACATGGGAAAACAGTAATTGTAACTTATGAAATTTTACTCAGTAGTTGAAGGGGATATATATATATATATATATATATATATGTATATATGTATATATATGTATGTATATACATATGTCTATATTTGAGGTATATGGACATATGAATATATATGTGAATGTGTGTATATATGTTTACAGGTATACATAGATAGAGGGCACAGGACCAATTTAACAGGAAGGGATGATACTCAAAAGGTGAAATTAAGAGGTGAAAGAGGAATATAATGAGAGGAGATGGGGAGAGACAGAATGGGGTAAACTATCTCATATAGAAGAGTCAAGGGAAAATGGTTACAATGGAGGGGAAGAATAGGAAAGCAAAAGGAAATGGGTCAACCTTATTCCCATTGAATTTGGCCTGAGGAGGGAATGAAATACACACTAAATAGGGTATCTCACCCTACAGGAGAGTAGGGGGGGTAGGGGATGAAAGGGGGGATGATGGAAAGGAGGGCAGGATGTGGGGGAGGGAAGTTGGAAGCACCCACTTTTGAAAAGGGACAGAATCAAAGTGGAGAATAGAACAAGTGGGAGGTGGGATAGGAGGGAGGGAAATATAGTCAGTCTTTAACAATATATCTCCTATGTTATTGTTTTGCATTAGCCACACATGTACAACCTATACTGAACTGCTTATTTTCCCAGTAAGGGTGGGTGACAAGGGAGGAAGGGAATGAATCTGGAATTCAAAATTTTAAAATAAAATATTCAAATATATATATACATATATATATTATTAATACTGTTTTACATGTAATTGGGAAATAAGATATACAGGCACTGGGGCATAGAGATCCACTGGAAAAGTCGAAATGGGTATGGGAGAAAATATGGGAAAGAGCAGATTGGAGGAGGGGATATCCTGTGGGACTGATATTTTGGGGTGGTGGGTAGGGGAAAAATGGGGAGAAAGTTTGTAACTCAAAATCTTGTGGAAATAAATGATGTAAATCAGAAGTAAATAAAGCATTAAAAAATAATGTGTTGTTTTTTTTTCTTTTTATGCCTCTCTTGAGTCTTCTATTTGAAGATCAAATTTTCTGCTGAGTTCTAGTCTTTTCAGCAGGGAAGTTTAGAAGTACACTATTTCCTTGAATATCCATCTCCTCTCCTGAGAGATTACACTCAGTTTCACTGTGTAGCTGATCTTTGGTTGTAATCCTTGCTCCTTTACCCTATGGAATATCAACTTCCATGTTTTCTGATCTTTCAGTGTAGAAGCTGCAAGGTACTGCAAAATGCTCACTGGGGTTCCACAATATTTGAATTGTTTCTTTCTAGATACTTCAAGTATTTTCTTTTTGACCTGATAATTCTGGAATTTGGCTACAATATCCCTTGC
This sequence comes from Petaurus breviceps papuanus, assembly GCF_028583685.1. Taxonomy (NCBI): domain Eukaryota; kingdom Metazoa; phylum Chordata; class Mammalia; order Diprotodontia; family Petauridae; genus Petaurus; species Petaurus breviceps. The sequence goes on from NW_027187234.1 coordinate 1,485,628, forward strand.
TGTTTTCAATTTGGGATCTCTTTCAGGAGGTGATCAGTGCATTCTTTTAATGACTATTTTGCCTTCTGGTTGTAGGACCTCAGAGCAGTTTTCTTTGGTGATTTACTGAAAGATGCTGTCCAGGCTCTTTTTTTCATCATGATTTTAAAGTAGATAAATAGTTTTAAAATTGTCTCTCTGGATCTATTTTCCAAGTCTTAGCAATGAGGTATTTTACATTTTCTTATATTTTTTCATTCTTTTGTTTCTGTTTCACTGATTCTTGATATCTCATAGAGTCCACTTGCTTCCACTTGCCCCATTCTAATATTTAATGAATTGTTTTCTTCTATTAGATTTTGTATTTCCTTTTTCACTTGGTCCATTTTGCTTCTCTCTCTCTCTCTCTCTCTCTCTCTCTCTCTCTCTCTCTC